>NC_056729.1:120512246-120744746 GCF_019279795.1 Protopterus annectens
GAGAGATGTGGTGGTGGTGGTGGGAAGTTATTATTAGTGAGGGCAGTTATGGATTCATTGAAACATTTGTTAAGCTACGTAGCAATACTATCAATGGAGTTACTGGTGGATGGGGTGGGTGTGGTGGTTTGTCCTAGTTGCAGAATTTTGTTAACAGTAGACCAAAATTTTTGTGAGTTCTTTTTATGCTTAGATTGTGTATCAGTGTAGTGATTTTTTTGTCAAGTCTGATTTGGTGTTTAGATTTATTTCTTCGTTTAAGGTATTTCTGTTTATTTGTTGCAGTTTTGTTATGGACCCAAGTTTTCTTGGTTTTATCTCTTTCTTTTTGAAGTGATTTTGTTTCTTTGGTAAGCCAAGGAGCATAGTTGGGCTTTGTTATTACTATTCTAGTGGGGCATGCTATTTAGGATGTTTAGGAAGGTAGTGATGAAATATTCTACTGCACTGTCCAGGAGGAGGAATTTCAGTAGATTCCAGTTACAGAGTTTGAGAGTGGTCACAGAGTCTTGAGATTTTAAGTCTTTTGCATATCAAATTTGTTGGAGAAAGGAAATTTTTATTGGATTTACATGATGTTGGACAACAAATGTTGGGAGGTGGTCACTAAGAGAGGCTGGGAGGCTACCAGAGTGATATGATAGTACAGGTCAGTTAGTAAGGATCCAGTCAAGGATGGACTCCTTTTTTGTTGCTTTGTCTACCCAGTTGTAATTTGGTGTATTTGAATGAAGCCATGGAGGTTAATATGGTCAGTAAGGTACCATGAGTTACAGGAGGACCAACTGACATTGAATTAACCCAGTATGATAGTCTCCCAGGGGAGCTTTTTCTTCTCCATTGTAGGATGGATGCTAGTGTTTTGATATTATTAATGGGGGGGGGGTATAGGCTCTGATTATATTTAACTTTTTCTTTGAGTTGAGTTTTATTTTGAACACTATCTCTGCATTATTGAAAGTTGGAAGGTTGTGATGAATTTGTAGTTGGACTTTATTGCTAGTCTTTCAGAGGAAGAATGTTTGTAACAGGTTTGGTTATGTACAGTCAGTAGGTGATGATTCACACTCTGTCTAAAACAGTACAACTATCCAGCTTTGCTTTGCAGTGCACCCATGTAAAAGAATAAAGGTCAAAGATGTTTTTGTTTCTGAACTCACACTGTCTTCTCTTTTATTCACACATTAAGAAAGAATTTTATAAGCCTTAATGTTTGAAAATATTCAGCAAGTTCTACAAAAAACTGTGTACTGTCAAATGGTTTAGAGGTGCATAATGTAAGACCTCTCAAAATCATTTATAATTACTGGAAGTCAGTGTGAGGTTGAAATGTTTAATAACTGAGAAATGCCCAGGTGTTGAGGGGTTTTGTTCTTGTTCTGTACTACTGTTAGCTATCTCCTGATTGTTTGATAATATGGAGTGTTGAAGTTCGTGTAGTTTCTTCTTTTTGGACAGAGCAGTTCTTAACTGTCTGCTGAAATTCATATTTATTTCTCGCAGAAATACAGGATCTGTCTAAGCTAACATACTTTCTAGTAAGGAAAGTGTATTACTGGAACAAACAGTGAACTTGCTAGAGGCCAATTCTTGACCTGGTCCTCAAAAATATTGCCTCTAAATATTGGGAAATAGTAATGATTGCATGCTTGATAAAGAAAGCCCAAAATAAGTGTGTTTTTATAAGTGTACATGTTTGGTATCATATGGTCCTCATGGTCGCTTGCCTTGTGTTGAGCATATATTCCTGTGTTTCTTTGATCTACTCCATCTAGACTCCATTTTCATAGAAAGGTCAGAGCATACATTTGTTGCATTTGCCCTCAGAATTACCATACTCCATGTAACCAATGTCCCTGACTTCAAGGATTTCAAAATGGTGAACCCCATACAGTTATATAAAGAAATCTCTACACTTACCCATGACATCATTGACATAGATTCAAAAGCAACAGTCAGCTTCAAAAAGGAATTCTATTCCCACTTAGACAAATGCACAGAAGTAGCAATACTAACCCAACTAGAGTTAAATGTAATGGGACGTTACTTAAGAAAAACCCTTCGAGTGGTCAACCAGCATAAAAAGAGAATACATTCAGAGGAGACATTTCCTTAAACTGTACAGTAAGTCTAAAACTTCTCAGGACAAAGAAAGTATAAAATTATTAACATGGAACTGAAAAGCATTAAGATTAGTAAAGCAACGTGTGAATGAAAAAAAAGGTAACTGCATGTCCTTATTTAGCTATACTAGGAAAGCAAGAAATAATACGCAATAGTATTCCAAGCTTATCCTTAATGGTACACTCCACTCTGACCTAATGACATTGGAAATAGACTATCAAACAAGATTAAAGGTTCCTAGACAATTACTGCAAATTGTATCCCAGAAAACTTTCCACATCACACAATCCTTCCCATACCTCTATATCATAAAAAGACATGTTCTCAGCATGCTTTCAATGACCACAAACTGCCCTCCATAGGATCTGGCAATAAACTTGGGTACTTAATAAAAATGAGTCTGACATGCTATCACCTAACCTCTCCTCAAGCTGTTTAGCCTGTGCTTAGCCAAAGGCTTTGTTCCTGAATTAGGGCTCAATAAGTAGAGATGCCACTCTGTATGTATGGCTATAATATAACAATTATCCACTCAAGCCTAATTTGCAAAGCTATGAAGTGCATCATAACCAAACTCATTATATAATGCGTGTCACTATGCATGACAATGATCGTTAATTTGACATTGTCAAAAGGTGTCCTTCCTGTTAAATATAGTCAACATAGTTGCCAAAATAGTCGCCAAAATATGGAGCACCCTGTCCCCTGACCTCAGAATGCAAAACCAAACTTTGGCATTTAAAAAGCTTACCTCTACAGTAAACACCTTTGTTACTGCATACACCCCACCTGAACCTACCCCAACCCCTAGAGCTAACCCTGAAGCAGTTCCATCTGTTACTCCCCTATGCTCTGGGATTCATCAACATGGCTGACATCCAACTGACTACTGTACATATCGTATATATTGCTACAATCTGGCTTACGGTAAATATTGAATAAAGAACTAACATAGACTTTGACCTTGCATATACTTTGTTACAATATCTTCTACTACATTGTGTAAATCTTCCATTTAGATTTCATCTAACATGTCATCTACTGTGTTGCTGTAAATTTTTTCTTTTGTTTTTTTATACCTTTGTAACATATCTTTGTCACTTCCATATTTTCTGAATGTCTGGAGCTTTTCTCCCCAGGACTCCGCTGAAAACGGACACCAGTTGTCTAGTTGGGTTATCCTAGTAAGCAAATGTTAAATAAATAATAAAAAAAAACTTTCCCCAGACGATCACATAAACTGTATCTGTATTTGTCTATGACCTTTAACACCATACCCTATGCTGGCATTGTAGGTAAACTTAAAGCCTTAAACACAAGTCTGTATTTGGGTTCATGTGGCAGTTGCCACCTGGAATTGTGCAATGGTGTCCTGCAGGGGTCTGTATTAAGTCCCTGACTTTTCAGCATCTACTCTTTTGATCTCTAAATGTAAAAAAATAGGAACTCTGGTTTAACAAATTTGAACAGCTGCAAACTAGGTGTAACTACTAATACCCCCTCTAATGAGTGTACCTTTCCTAGTTCATACTTGTACTGATGATGGATTCAAATTATGTGTGAAAAGTGTAGTATTGCCTCAGTCAGCATATAACTCTTGCTATTAGCATACAGTATAGAGACAACTTTACTGCTTAACAAAAGGGTATTCAGGAAGCTTGATACTTGGGTTGGCAGTTCCCTTTCCGTTGATCATCATTGTAGCAAATATACTCTGGAACCCTTTCTTCTCAGAACAACTAATAGCCAAAGGCATACCACTCAGATCCAGAGACATAATTGCCCCTTTATAATTCAGCACTGATCAGGCTTGCTATATAGTATAATGTCTCCTTCAGAATATGTCTACTACATACCTTCGTTGACATATCAAAAACTTGAAAAGTCCCTGAAGTTCCATATAAAATAGATATCTGGCCTAAAGGCCTTATCCTGTGCTCCACGTCCTGCAGAGTTCTAAGGGGTGATCTGTGCCTTGCCTGCCAAGCCATTAGCAACCCAGTGGTCCTTGATCTTCTATATCTCAACAAGTCAGATAGCTCAGGTAACACCAGAACCAAAAATGCAAATCTCCACAAGTATATTAACAGACCAGTCATTACCCAGTGCCTTCCCCTTCTAAATCAAGTTGAGATTGACCAGAATCTATTGGGAATATAAATGACCAGAAATCCTTCAAATCCAACATGTATAAAAATAAATAAATAAATAAAAATAGAAAAAGAAGTGAATAAAAAACAGCTAGCTAACAATCATTTCCCTTAACATTCTTATCATTTTAAAAAACATTAAAGTCACCTCTTAGTATAATATCCATAGGGCTTAAGCTAATGAATAGCAAATAAAATATTATGTATCCTAAAATAAAAATGACATTTATGTATAGTGCAGTTTCTTTAATAACATTATGCTTTCTTTGTCAAAAAAGTATCCAAATTTTTAAATTCAGAAGAATAAAGGATAACAGCAACACCAGCTCATTTATTATCAGAATTAATCATAACTTTAAAGAATGCTTTTTAGTTAGTCAATGTACTGAGGTTGTCCAAGGACTAATGAACATCCTTAAATATATTAGGCGAGACTTGTGACAGAAATCTAATGAAATGTACATGGCAGTTTATATAAGTGATTTTGACAGAAAGCAGCCTTCATAACAGTATCTAATGTTAACGTGAATAACCCTAAAGCTGCATGGTGGTACCACCCCCAAAATATATTATAATGTCTGAAATAGTAATCCAGGGGATTGGAGAATTTTCACAAATATGCTTAAGTTTATAACATCATGCTGAATGCTGAAAATGAATCTTTGGTTTCTTTAAATGATATAAAGTTGAGATTCAGATCATTGCAATTTACGTAAAGAGTTGTTGGAAAAGTAAACGTTGGTGAGTTTTGTAGAGCTAACTGTTCTTCTTTTCTAATGCCACTCCTGCAGATAAATACAGGTAAATGCTCACTAGCAATTCAGTAAGCATTACACCCCTTCTTTTTGAAGCTGCTTGCAACATTTTATTTTGCTCTACCAAAGAGTAAAAAACAGACTATAACTGCTCTACGTAACACCCGGTTTTGGGGGAACTAATCAATGAGTCAGATCAACTTTGTGAGAGAAAAAGGAAGACTCCTGAAACTCATTCACTAAGAGAGACATCATCTTGGTAATAGTAAATATCACTGTGTTCTATTGTTGCAGTACCCCAGCAAACCGGAGCCTTCTCCTTGTAGCCTATTACTCAAGTTCCAAAGTCATCTCATGAAGATTGCCAACCTGACAATTCAGTTGAACATTGTCTTTAGAAGTTTGAGCATTTTTTTAATTGTAAAACAAACATTTCTCCCTCAGGAGTAGCTTGTTTTCAAAGATGGGAAGCACTTGATTTGTTTGCTCTGTAATAGTTGTTTTTAATTCTTTTATTTTGTATCTAAGAAGATTAATTAAATCGACCATGGAGTTCAATGAGCGTAGTTTGTCCACTAAAGAAACGGCCTGGACTGACATAACATGCACATTATCATAGCTACTCAGAGTGTACTTTAACATTGATTACCTTAACAGAATAACCCACCATAGTGTAGCAAACATAGGATAAGGCCACTGCAGAAAGTTATTGGCTTTGGCCCAGTAGGCATGATCTCTGCCTCCCTCTGTCACTGAAAATGAGTTGTTTCTGGGCAAGTCTATTGGGGCTCATAGAAGTTATATCTGCATCATCAGGCCTAAGATGCTTATTAACCTGTAATGTTTCCTCCTGCATCATAAGCACTTGGAGAAATAAAAAACTGCAAGATTTTCTTTTTGAAAATGCAAGGTTTTTTTTTTTAAATAGCACTGCCTGATTAAACAGCCTACAAAGAGAAGGCCTGCCTTCTGAATCAGAATTCTCTGTTGTCCTGCTATTCTGATAAGGAGGCATTACCATTTTAGTGGACCTAGGTGGTTTCTTCCTCCCTTTTCTCAAATTCAAAAGCAAAAAAAGCACTTGGACTGCTGATGCCTTTTGTTAATACTAAAACAAAATAATTCTACTTTAAGGATGACAGTAATGACATGTTGGCCATAAACGACTTGAGAAGAAATAAATGAAATCTTCACACTTCCCATAAGTTTTTCCGGAATATCTCTTTTCTTCTTTTTTTTTTTTTTTTTTTTTTTTTGCTGTTGTTCTTGAAACTCAGCAGCTGAATCTGGATTTACTAGAAAGATAACAGTCTGCCAGTATTTTACTTTAACATTAGAAATGAAGTTCTACAAACTAGGGTTTTAGAAATATTATTTTAATACAATTTCTCATGAACATGAGTGCTATGCCATTCTTAAAGTTCAGTACAATAAAAGAGAGAAAGAAAGGTGATCACTCATAATTAGAAACTGCATTTTAATCCCAATCAATAATCCCACTTATCAAGAAATGAACAGGAAAAACGAAACAGAATACAATACCATCATCTAGCAGCCATGCTGCACACTTTATCCTATTTTCAAAACAGCAATTTATTGTTAGAATTTCTAAGACAGCATTCAGATTTTCAGATAACTATGGCATTTAACACTGACTGCACTTAAGTGAAACTGTGTTCTGGTAGTAGCAAGCCTATGTCATCAGCTGGGAATGAGAATGTAAAAATTATGGCTGATTCTTAATGTTCTGATTCCTGGATATCAAGCATTGTGAACTTTAGCAAGAGATTCAGCTTTAAAATCCTAAATCATTTTTAACATTCATTCACTATCCGGCCATGTATAATATAAGTAGCTTGAAGGGATTTTCATGTTTTATTCATATACAGAGCAAATAGATCAGCCCAGTATAGGGTTCCCACTTTTTCAGATGCCCAAAGTAGGGCATTTTCATACAAATGTGTAATTTTGCAAGACAAACCATACCTGCAACAAGTGCAAAAGGCTGAACCTCACATATATGTTGCCAAAATGAAAGCTCAGTTGTATACAATTTGAGCTGTTTTCTTGTTTTTATAATATTGCATTGTTTTACACTCAAAACAGTTGTTTAATGCAACTATTACAAGAAACTCAGAAATATGTTTTTTCCTAAAATCTCATGGCATTTGCCATTTTTTGTTTCTTCACACGGCATGACTGTCAAAAAGGACTGCTCTGGGTAAAGAGGGAGAGTTGTATCACTAGTTTAATATAAAGGATAATTTCATACGAGCACATTTATTATCATTCTATCTTGCTTTTTTCTGAAGAGTTGACAAAAAAATCTCAGCAAAAGTAAAACAATCCCAATAATTCATACTTTAAAACTTCTTCTTAGAATAAATCCTAAAATCATGCTTTTTGCCAGGGGCATCCTCAATCCCCATCATGGGATGGATTTTACAGCTTACACCCCTCTTGCATAAATGCACTTATCATTAGGTTGGCACAGAAGTGAGGAAAGAGGAAAATTCAGAAAGAGCAAAGAAGTGCATGCATGAATGGCAACCACAAAGTTTAAGAATAGTAATACCATACACAGAGAATGGAAGCACCTGAGAACAAGGATATGGATGTTATTAGGTAAAAACAACTTTCTATATCTGTGTATAGATCTATAATTACCTGTCTATATCAGTCTTTATATATATATATGTGTGTGTGTGTGTATATATATATATATATATATGTGTGTGTGTGTGTGTGTGTGTGTGTGTGTGTGTGTGTGTGTGTGTGTATATATATATATATATATATATATATATATATATATATATATATATATATATATATATATACATACACACGAATATATATATATATATATATATATATATATATATATATATATATATATATATATCCATTGATCTACTACACCTTTTTCCCATTTTTGCACATGGCATCAGGGTGCCACTAAAACAGTAACATTGATCTAGAGGCAATGTACACACATATTTATAGATATATGTATAAATCTGTATGTATGCTTGTGTGTGTGTGTGTGTGTGTGTGTGTGTGTAGATATATATATATATATATATATATATATATATATATATATATATATATATATATATATACACACACACACACACATAAATATTTATATATATATATATATATATATATATATATATATATATATATATATATATAGATAGATATATATGGGTCTACCTGATAAAACCGACATGCCAAAACACTGACAACGAAATAACTGACATGAAAAAATGAAAAAAAAAAAAGTTCAAAAACACGAAACTTCACATGCCCAACAAACCAAAATCCTGACAATCAACCAAATACCTTTCTCAAAAAACACACACACAACACAAGCACACCAAAAACCTTACAAACTTACACTAAACCTTACATACACGACTATCTATGCACTTACCTTAACCCAAACCCTAACCCTAAGGTCTGTCACTATCACACACTTACCTTACCCGCACCCTAACCCTAACTCACTTAACCTGCCCCTAAACCTAAACTCTGTCACTATCGCGCAGTTACCTGACCCACAACCTACCCTAATGTCCGTCACTATCACACACTTACCTTACCCACACCCTGACCCTAATGTCCGTCCCTATCGCACACTTACCTTAACATGGTGTTCTCAGCGTCGGGATTCTCAACTGTCAGTCTTATCCGTTGTGTGTCGGTGTTCTCGTTGTCGGCGATCTGCGATTTTGGCGTTTTCAGGTAGACCTATATATATATATATATATATATATATATATATATATATATAAAATAACTATATATAAATCTATATATAAATATATATCTGCATTTACATTAAATGATTAAATGATAGATAGTTATAGCTATAGATTCATAGGATAATAGGAGATTACTAGGGTAACGGCTTAAGATCTCTTACAAGCCTAGCCAATATAATTCAATTTTACCCAATATATGACCCTTAGGGGCAACAGATGGCATAGATTTTTGATTATGCCTTGAGTATTTTACAGACTGACATTGTCTGTAAGGGACATAGGTGCTATCCCAGGTGTGAATCTGTGATTCTCCATTCATTGATCCAAACTGTGTTTGAAGACAGCCAGGAAATGTCTCTGTCTAACATGACTAGGAAGCCGGTTCCAAAGAAGTGGTAATTTCTGAGACACATATCTGCTTCTCCAGCATGTTTTATTTTAGTCAATGGCCAGGTTTAGATCCCTAGATCAGGTGATCTTTGTGCTGCTTGTCTTGTGGTTGCAAAGCAGCTCAATCAGGGCTGGATTTCTGAGTGTCTTATAAGTCAGGCATAGGTCGCCTCCTAATAGTCAGTAGGAGACAGAATAAAAGGATAGGGCTTTTAGTCTATCCACATAGGACATGTTGTGAACACCCTCTATCTTCTTTATGAGGAACCTCTGAGGTCACTCTAGCTGTTGTGTCTACTTAAGTACATTGTACTTCATTATTGGTCTAATGTGGGCTTAGTACAGTAGGACTATAATGTGCTTGGAATTGGATGCCATGCCTTTACTTATAAGTTGTGCTGCATAGAAGACTTTCTCACCACTGTGGACACATGTTGGTCAATGGTCAGGCTACTGTCTATCTGTGTACCTGGATCTCTTACCTCTGAGTCTACTCTTATGGTTGTGCTATTAATGTTGTTGGAGCATTCTTCTTGCACTTTTCCCAGCATTCCAGTGGGAAATGTTCACCTGATTTCTTGTTTAACCTTTTAAATTTAAGACTACAGATGTACAGCCATTTCTTGCGTTATTGGAGTTATCTATTGTATTCTGGCACAAAAAATGTAATGTTTTACTGCATTAAAGGTGACTACCAAAATAATTTCCAAACTGCATTTTGAGTCATCGTTTGTCTATAGTCCTACACAGGTGATGTATAAAACTGGGATATATATATATATATATATATATATATATAGATAGATACATATAGATGTATATATAGATAACTACATATATTGACACACACACACACACACACACATTATATATATATATATATATATATATATATATATATATATATATATATATATATATATATATACATACATATATATATATTCACCATTAATATACATTTTATTGAACTTATTTTTTCAAATGGAATAAAAGCTGGCCTTATTGGGCAGCCTTTATTTCTATGCAAGATTATGGTACAGTGTGTATTGGGTGATTTTGCTCTTTCCCCGCTATAGTGCAATCTTGAAGTTGTTTGGTATGGATATCGGGGGCAGGGGGAATTGCTCCCCCTGCAAAAAAGTAAGAGTTTTCTTTACTTTTTTTGATAGCTTGCATTTCGGGCATTTGCACTCAATTTGTGGTTCAGTGTTTTGATTTTTCACAGTAAAATGTGCTGCACTGTTTCTCAGATTTGTCCAGCTCTTATTTTCGGTCACTAATCCATTATATCATGAGCACATCAACAGCCAAAGTTTCTTTAATATTAACAACATCCATTGCTTCCTACATAGGAATCCATCTATCTCCTCCATGCATCAACATTTTCTCTTTTATCAATGAGTAGATCCTCAACAAAAAAGAAATGGAGCTTTATACCTAGTAAACCTTTGAAATATCAATTTATTTATATCACATAATATTTATTATGAAATGAGAAACAAAGAAGAAGGAAAGAACAAAGATAGTGTGCCATATATTCAGTCTCTATTTACCGAGAGTTTTAAGGCAATGTATAATGTATATCTATTTTGTATTTCCCTACAGATATGAGAGACATGCAACTATCTCTTTATATTTACCTGAAACTCCCAGAAATTCACTCTACCAGTGTAACACAAAGGATCTGGTAATCAGTGTTAGTAACCTGCTTTCTGACATTCCTACTAAATAAATGTAAATGTATAAAGAGATAGAGACAGCATGCAGTAGTTCAAACATGAAGAGACTCACCCAGTGACACAAAGCCCTAAAATCCATTGCTCAAGACAGTGAGAAATCACTATATAAACTACTGTCTGATGGTCTTTGGATGGATCCATGCACCCACATTCAAGTTACTCATCCTTCCAGCAAAGCAGTTTCAGCTATGTTCAAAGTGTCATCTTCAATGGTCATATCAAGAGAGTTTTATCATTTCTGAAGGTCTGCATCAGCGCTCATCCATCGACTAATAAAAAGTTTGAAAGAAAACAGCCTTTGTTCATCTTTTTCCTCTCGAGAGGAAAGAGTAACTAAGAGTAACTAAAGAGTAACTAAGGTTTATTGAATTCAGCTAAGAGTCTCTTGCTGACCCTTTGGGACACTTACTTTTAAGAAATACATACATCCACTTTTTACAAACACATAAGAATCCTTGTTCAATACAATACACAGTTGTCTATATATTCTATAGTTTTCAGAGATAGTGGTTGAATCTCTCTTTTGGAATGGGATGACCGCAGCAGTTATCCACATCTCCAGCACAAATCAAGTGGAGAGGCTGAGGTTGTATAGGTTTTCTAATGAATCTATACAGCTGCACTCAGTTATGACAAGTCAGCAGCCTAGCACGTTGTCTGGAGCCATGGAGCTAGTGTTTTGTGATTTGGTGAGAGCCCCCAATACTTGCTCTAAAATAATCTGGAGGGAGTGAACATACTAATATGTGACAGCAGTTAGAGGGAAATAAAGGTATAAAGTCCAAGCTAAATTCATATGCTAAAATGATGGTTCTGTCTTCTGGGAATGAGTATGTGGTATATTATTTATTAGCCCAGTGGGTTGTTAGGTATTGCTTCTACAGTTTCTGACATAGTTGAAACAGGCTTTAATGAAGCCCCTAACATTGGTGGCAATTTTCAGTTCATACTTACCTTTGGAGATTTTAATAACCTTTTGAGTTTGCTTTTAGGGTTGAGGTATTACGTTTTCTCTGACAGACAATAAGTTACTTCCTCTTGTTGTGTAGTTTGCTTATACTGGGATTCTACCACAAGGGTTTATTCCTGAACTTGACATTGTATTTGTGCCAGAGAGGGATCTTAAAGAATGATTTCTGCTGAAAGTAGAAAGTATCCATGGATATTACAGTGCGTGAGATAGGGCCATCAAAGGGAGGGAGATGCTTAAATTTTATCAGCTCATCCCACTAGATGTACTAGATTTGCCTTAGAATAGTATCTAAAGACAGAAAGATTTGATAATAAATCAGGTTTTACTCTCATAGTGAATACTACTGAATGGTTGTCAGATTTGGGCAATGACTGCAAAACTACAGCTGTGGAGAATAGCAGGGATATATTGGTAATGACCAGATCAGATAAGTTTGGTCTCCTACTTGGACATCACCTAGTTGGTCTAAGAATACAGCAGTTTGGAAACACAGGAAGCATTGTGCATAGTAATCTTCTATAGAGTAGTTTTCCCATTTACTGGAATGACAGTTGAAATCCACCAGGAGAACAGCGTTAGGTTCAATTAAGTAGGGACTCCATTTTGTTTAGCTATGCCTCATGGATGGTACGTAACATGGAAGGGGTATGGTAGTTTGGTATTATGTGTTACAGATTTCTATTGTCAATAAGTAGGAAATGGAGGGGCTCAAGGTTACTGTTGAACCTAAAGAGTCGATATGATTTTGCTTCTTAGCAATATGGACAGTCCCCCTCTAACAACACATTCATTTTCAGCAGTGGGTCTGAAAGTGTGCTAAGCATTGAAACCTGGTGTTGCAGGGGTGCTATCAATACAGTGAAACAATATTTTAGTAATTATGCAGATATCTATATTCTGAGGATCAGGAAGCCTGTAAGGAGTGCAACCTCATTTTAGTTTTCTAGCACTGATTTTGTTTGACTATGTTGGTAGTTTGAGGAGATTATCCTTACTCCAAAAAAGCATGATAAATGAAGAAAAAGTTTAGGACAATGTATAAGAGCCATGAGAAAAATGATTCAGGCTATCCCTAGCAAAGCAGAATGGGCTGTCAGTCCTTTGTTCCCAGCCTGATATATATTGGACCATAACAGAATGACATCCAATAACTAATGCAATAATACCAATAACTAATGCAATAATACCAATAATTAAGGCAATAATACAACTCAATTACCTTTTGTTGATATTGTGGCATCATTCTTGGTGATGATAGGATGCTGATCAAGGCTAGTTTCATACAATCCTCAGACACATAGTCTGAGAGTTCCATCATGTCCTTATTCATGTGATTCAAGGAAGAGTGTTTCAAGTCATTCACTCACAGGTGCACATATTTGTACAATGGGTAAAGCGCTTTGAGCGCTCTTGACTCTTGATAGATGCTGACACCAGCCAGACAGCTCACTGTCACCTTGTGCTTGCTCAAACTGATGGCTGGTGATCCTGTGTGTCTCACTATGGAGCCACATATGACTAAGACATTACTAGATGTCTTAGCTTAGCTTTGCTACCATAGCCCCTGCCTGGCAGCTGAGTGACTCTCTTTTGCTCTTCAGATATTATTTGTTTTCAAGTATGATGCTGAGTACCTTATTTACCCACCCAACAACATGAAGGCCTTTGAAGTGTAAGATGGCTTATTTACTGATTTTAGGCAAGGTGAGTATAGTTGTATGAGGTAAGTGTCAGTAGTAACAACCCGATTGGTACTGCTAATAAGCTTGGATGAGACACTGGCCTCCAACATTAGTTAATTACATCCCAAAGCCTTGTGACTCAAATAATGATATGAGAAATAAGAGTGTAGAAAACACAATGTAGTAAAACTTGAATAAAACTAATGATATTAAACAGCTTTTCATCTCATTTGTTGGTGCATGAGTGCTGACAGTAAACTGTCCTGTTAGAAACATGATAGCTATCAGCATGCATGATATACAAAAAGAGTAAAAGGATACAACTAATTTAAAGATGAGCAACGATGAAAGGAAACCTGAAAAGAGGAAGGGCTCGGAGGCTGGGTGTTACAATGTGTTCCTATTTACTCATTATTTCTGATATGACTGCACTGATGATTATATTCTTCAGGTTCCAGATTGAAAGTTCAGTAAAAACGCTGAAATAAATGTCTCTGTTCCATCCATAAGAAAATTTGTAGTCATGCACACCGCTGTCAGGGAAGGAATTATTTAAGTTGACAGAACTAGACAGGAGGAATGTGTCATTTATTTGGAGAAGCACAGAATGATTTTATGCAACAGACACCATCTTCCTGCTTTTTTGATATGTCTATTTAAGTTGCAGTGTAATCTCCACAGAAAATAAATACACACAATGATTTTACCAAGGGTTATCTAAAATAACTATGGCAGCTGCCTGAGATTATCTTTTTGATTAGATTTTTATACTTTCAGTTGTTTAAGTTATTCAGAAACTATCTCTCCATGTCTGGACTGCTCAGACTTCTATAGATGTTTCCATTAAAATCTGACATAATGGTTTATCATATCACATACAGACATAAGTACAATCAAAGTGGAAGACCAGAAGCCAATATTCTATATTCTCTACAGAGTTTCTTTCCTCTTCATATTCTTACCTGATATGATTAATAATAAGGGTTGTGGATGGAATAAAGAAATCATCCACTCTATCAAACTGCTTGCCCACCGGCTGCGTGTGGATGGTATGATGGGAAATGCTTCCACTTGCTTGAGTTATCACCTACAGAACAGAAATAAAAATTTATAGACCATTAAGTAAAATAAAAAAAATACTCAGTAAAACTATTATGTAATGCAAAAGGAGTAGCACATTTCTGTATTTCTCTGACTTTATTTATGATTTGATTTCACATTATAAAGAACCGTGGTTGTTAGGCATGGCGCATTTTTGTAATGCAACTGAAATGTCCTTACCTAATCAAAGGGATTGTCACATATCCAAATATGTGTATTTTGCTTTGAATTAGCATATAAGAAAGTCAATGAAAATATATATATATTCTGATCACATATCTATGAAAGGGAAAATCTAATGAAAGTGTGTTCTTAATACAGACACAATAGCCTATGTGTATGTACTCTTCTTTTACAGATTAAGTTTCAAAAATAAAATAACAAAATCATAAATAATTATAAAAGTAAAGGTTAATTGAGAAACTCAGATAAGAAGTTATGGTTGCTGTTTATAGGCTGTTCCAGATGAATGTTTTCTCTCTTCATAGCATATGGTGAAACATATGTCTAAGTAAAGATAAGGAAGGTATGACCTGGGGCAGTCTAGGTTACCAAGGAACCACACCAATGTGCATAATCAAAAGTCACAATTTTATCAAACTGTGCATTAAGGATAGCCACAAGAAATAAAAAAGCTATCTGATTTGACAGTGAAGATAACAGAACAATAATAACATACTATAGATGAAGATGCTGTGATCCAAAAGCAATACAAGGCATTTTCCTGCCACAGTTACTGGACACCTAAATTCATCAGTTCTATCTTTACATTAAGTTTACTGTATCTTTGCTGTTGATGTAAACAAAATATGCTTAAGAAAATGAGCAATATAATGGAATTTTTTTTTTTTGCTCATTTTATATAATAATTCTAGTATATTAAGTAAATGAGAGGAGAAATGAAAACTAATTGCTGATTATAAATGCAAGGCTGAAGTGGTAAGAGGAAATATTAAATTTTAAATTTAATCACAACTTACTGACAACTCATAGCAATTAAAATTTTGGCTCATGATTTTTTTCTGGTGGCAGATTCTTTGCAGAATTGCTAACACAGCATTATTGCAATAAGTATGTGAACCAAATTGATGAAAATATTATTGTATCACGTGATGCAATATATTATATCAAACATCCAGCCTTCTTTTTCAAATATTAAAACTTAATTAAGCTAAGTGTGAAAACCTGCGTATGATATTCTTAAGAATTTAAAAACTGTCCCATATTCAGTTTAGGCTGATATATATTTGTTTCCACATTTATCAATTTCCTAAACCATTTGCCCTGGTAGCAGTCACAATGCTAGCATGCAGTTCAGATGTCATTATCCTAAGATGCCACTTCCGGCTCATTTTGTGGTACCATCAAATCTTCTTAGTTAAGCTTCATGTCCTGAGTCTTTCCCAGGGTATGCTCACAGCATACCTCTCGACTGTCCAGATTTTCACAGAATGTCCAGATTTTTTCTTCATATGTTCGGTTTAATCCTCGTAAAATTTGTATTTTTTTTTTTTTTGCAAATAACTGGGATGATCTGAGGATTGAAGTCACTAAATAATGACATACATTTCAGTTTCAGAAATCCCTCAGAAAATTTATGCTAACACAAATCTTGTTACTATAGTAGCTTTCTAGGTTTATAAGAGCAATATTTGAAACATGTCTCTATTTTTGGGCCTTTGCCCCCCCCCCCCATTTTGTCAGGCTTTGTCCAGACTTCTTACACTAAGAGGTTGATAGGTATGCCTCCCCGTGTGCCATACCCGGTACATTTCCCATTAGGTAAGTAGAAGAAAATATTGTTTTGCAAGATATAGAACAAAGGACTTGTATAGATAAATCTGTTGAGCAGTAACTAGTATTTATGTTCCCAGTTTACAACTAATTCCATTCTGTAATTCTTTTCAAAACATTGGTTACACAGATAGCATTCAAGACTCATTCACCTGAAATAAGCCATAATCCCTGCCATTTTCATAAACGTTCACTGCACTGTTGCCTGGATGTTACGGAAAATTCATATTTTCTATTAATATAGATATATATATATATATATATATATATATATATATATATATATATATATATATATATCATCAAAGATTTATTTATTATTTATTATAATAAACTAACAAAACTTAACTAATCTCTATACAATTCTTTATTATTATGATTTGATTATTACATTTCAGAGCAGTTTCTTCAGACTATTATCTTCTCAGCTAAAGGAACATTTACACTAATGTAACATGTAGGGAGAGCTATTTAGTTTTATGGCAGGCCATAACCTGGTCTTCTAATGTTTGAGGTTCACACATTCATACGCAGTGGCAATCTCTCTCTCTCTCTCATTCTGTAAAACACACACACACACACACACACGCACGCACACACGCACACACACACACACACACACACACACACACACACACACACACACACACATATAAAAACGCGTGCATGCGTGTGTGCATGCATTCTTTCTGTCTGATCAGTGTAATTGTCATACTAAGTATCTAAGCGGCACACTGGGATTTTTCAAGGGTTTTATAACCAATAAGAAAGAAATAACACGTTTCTCTTGGGCACAAGTGAGTATTAAAAACTGCATCAAACATAAGTAACATAATAACTCTTGATGAAGGATACTGAATAGTCTAAAAGCTGGAGCAACTGTAAAACCTAATGTTGGTCTGATAAATGGTATTGCATCTCCTGTATGTTCTAGTACTTAACTTCTCAATGATAACAACATCTTACAAGAAGTGCAGAGCAAATATTGAACTTCTGTTGCAAGAGTCTTAAGAAACAGCATAGCCAAAGCCACTTGAGGTGTTGTCTGTGAATATACACTGTGACAAAAATGCTTTCTCTTACATAATGTGATAATTATCCATGTTTGCTGTTTAAAGTGTCTAAAATTAATATGTGAAAAACAAAAATTCAGCAAGTCATGAAAGAAGAGCCAGACTCCAAAAACATTGTGCTTTCATTCATTTTAATGACAAAACACGAATGTCATCAGAACAAATATCAACTGTGGTGCTAAGATTAATATTTCTATGACATTAGGATGACACAGCAGGCACCTAGCATTGCCTTTATTAGAACAAACAGACACTTTGGAATTAGGTACCATCAGGTATAAATTCATATCCTTTAATGTAGGTACTATACAAACAATGGTTAGTCTAGGGTGAATTTAAAATGGTTCTGGAAATTACATCAACATCTGTAGCAAAAGTACTTGTTGTGCATCAACATTTCATGAGTGGGTTGTCAGCAGTTATTTTCCTGACTTTGCCTTGCCATCCTTTACATACCCTTCTATGTTACACAGCTGTTTCATATCATATCAGTTGAATCTGCAGTTTGTTATTTCTGTCACCTCAGGATTAAGTAAAGTATATTACATACCAGTTGATACTGTCACTGGAATTCACATGCCGCCATGAGTGCACCATAAGTGACATAATGCAGTATAATCGTAAAAAAAAATAATAATAATAAAAAAAATATATAATTGTGAGTGTTGGACATTTAATTGTACTAAGCCAGTATTTCTCAAAAGATGAAGCTATAGTTTCAATGGGGAGAGAGGCCAGTTTCTGAAGAGGCACAAATTCCTTGAAAATGCAGCACACTTAAAGCAATCACAACCGTATATCATTTTTCAATTTAGTATTTTCTATATGGATCGGCTAAATGCATGATATGAGTCAAAGATTATGTATAGCAGACTGTCAATCAATTGTAAAATAATAATGTCTTTGTATTTCAAGAGGGTGACCTAGTAAGAGCTGGCAACAGAACAGAAATCAGAATAAGTTTCCTTTTTTTCATGCTGAGGGCCAAAGTGCTTTTATGATACCTGATATTTATTAGTAGCTCAAAGAAGTTTCTATTTTGCTAACAGTCATGCATCTGAGTCTGCGTGACTATGTGCAACCTGAACTACTCCAACATTAGCACAGTGTCTACCTGTACTTCTAATGCTGGGTTCATACCACACCCAAAATACTTGATGATCAGCTGAGAGGGAAGAGAAAGTGCCAAAAATCCTACTCCGTATTTTCATTCAGAGACACTCAGCATGAAAAACTATTACAGAGCTGAGATTTAAACAAAGCAGTAAAAGGCATCATCCCATGTACAGAATTATGATATCTCCGAGGAATGCCAACTTGTTAAGTGCTCTAGAAACGGATGTGAAGAAATTCATCTTGAGACCAGATCATTGCAAAGCCTGATGGGTAATTCTTGACATGAACATCAAGGACTCATACCTCGTCCGTTATAACAGGAGACACCCAATCATAATTCCTTTTTGTACTTGCAGGTATAGCTCTACAAACATACTGTACTTTTGGGAAATGAAAAAGTGTAGCAAGATGAAGTGTTATACAGATATGAAGCTTGTAATTCACTTAGCACTGCAGTGTGCACAATGAGCAGAAGAAAAGTATTCATCTTATGAACAAATAACTTTAAAGCTGTTAGGTAATTTAGTCTGCCTGACTTGTTTTTGAGATCAAAGTGTTTCAGCTTTTAAACTGAAACCTGTCAATGTTATAGCACAAGACTATAATTTAACAAACCTGGGTTAAGCATCTTTCTTACCTCAGAAAGATGATTAACAAAGTTGTTGTTTTTTCCAGTTTTAGATCATAATTATAGCACTTCTTGCAAAACAAAGTGCTTGGGTGCTGCACATAGACACAGTGATATTTGTGCATGGGAGCATGATTGCTGCTGTTACTCAGAGAGCAGCAAGTGTAGTAGCCCATCATCACAGGAGTGCATTCATTTGTACTGACAAGTTGGTAGGGAAAGTTAGTCAACTAGGTGAACAGGAACAGAATTTATGGTAAAAAAACTAATGTGAAGCACATTTACAGTACACCCTCATTCAATAGTAGTAAACCATCATGCAATACCTTCTCAACTCAGTCTCTCTCCTAAATATAACAGCAACTCTCCACTTCTTTGCAGTAATCTTGCTCTTAGATGAGCTGCTAGTAAGAAGACTATGTTTTGATTCAAGGTTAGTGATAAGAAAGATGGAAACATTCCTCTCTAGCCACAGGTCATCATCCCATCTCGATCTAAAAACTAGTCTGAGTCTACAAGACTGAGTAGTAATTCAATCTAAAATACAAAATTTACTTCACAATGGAAAATGACACAACACAATCATGATGTTCTCTGAAGTTTCTATACTTGAGGGCACAGTAATGAAAATTCCAAGTTATATTTTTCAACATCTGTGACACAGTTTTTCTGCAAGGTATTATTGTGGACTCCGGGGAAAGCCATCAAAAAGCAATTTGCTGAAATGCATGCAGATAATAAAGTTATCAACTCACTTTTCAAAACTTTAATTTTCTTTATTGAAGATGTTTACACAGATTGCCAAGCAGAGACTTCACCCTTTGCAACTTTAGAACTTTGACAACAACTTGATGGTCACAAGCCCGTTACTGTAGTGACCACACTGTCTGAATGTGCATTTTGCTCAGGTGCTGTTATAGAAGTATTATGCTATCAAGCAATTAGACAACAATACTCTGAGACAAATGTATGAATAAAAGTAGCAAAGTACTTAGAGAATACACATGTTCAGTCTCTCCAGGGTTGCCCAGCATGTACCGAAGCAAGGCTATTGTCTGTGCCACCAATGCCTATGGAATTGGCATGAAATAGCCACAGGTCTGCATTACTAGCTAGAAGATGAAGTGGGAATTACATTGCCTTCTATGACCTCTGTAGCAGACCATAGGCCGTGTAGCCATCAATATGCTGAAATAGAAAGTGAATGATACGCTAGACTTGTTCATCATGCACACAGATGTTACTATGTGTCACTTCAACAGCCAAGGAAATCCGACTAGCCAGCTACAGTATGATGGCTGCCAGGACCCATCCACATCTGCCCATCTGTGTGCCAAGTCCAATGACTTGGCTAGTGGCTATGATTCTATGCTTCAAAAGTTGGGATGCCATCTCACTGAAGAGACATACACATAATCATCAAGAAAGGAGCAATGGATGTACTCAGAGGAGGGAGACAGTGGCTGATTATTGTAACACAAGTATATAATAGCAATATCCCTTTAATATAGTGAGTGCAAGAATAAATTGGTATGCTTACCATATGTCAGCATTCTTCTCTCTCTCTCTCTGTCTCCTCTCTCTCTCTCTATCTGTCTCTTACTCTTTCAGTAAGCCCTATGGTGTACATGCAGCTACTTGTCTAAGACTCTTTGTTTGCTGGCTATTTTGGACTGTACCTCTCAAGGGGTATATATCTATATCTATATCTATATCTATATCTATAGCTATAGCTATATACCTGTATATTTATATCTACATCTACATCTCTATACCTGATTACAGACAGAAATATTGACTTAAAAATCCATTACCATCCACTTATTCACAAAAAATGGTGACTTCACAGCCCACAAAAATCCTTAACTCCAGACCAGCCCTGATCCAAAAGGAAAATGTAACAGATTTCCATTTGTGACCAATAATTAAAAAATAAAAATATAAAGCACCACAGTTCAAGGAATTGCATTTCAGGTGCATTTTTCAAGGAACTGAGTTTCAGGTGCATTTTCAAGGAACAGTGAGTGTCAAGGGAACAGAAGATTACTGCTGCTCATGCTAAGTCTGTTTATAATGTGCAACTTTTTGGCTTAGAAAATGATATTGCTATTGTGCTACCAATTTGGAAATCATTGTTAGTAGCACAACAGGTACCATGATTGCCTTTGGTGCAGAAGGCAGTGGGTTCTACTCCACAGCATGTAGATGGATTGCTGACACTGTGTTGTATTTTAAGGGGGTGGGGTGCTACAGTCCTGAGTATGTCTTCATTTGGATGAAATGCCTAGTAACCTATGAACCTGTTATGAGATTGCCACCCATTCCCTCTTGCAATATTACCAGCATACCATTTTTTTCATGGTAATATAGGCAATTTATTCAAGGACAGCAGGTACTGAATTTGTAGATGATACACTGAAAGATGAAATCATTTGCTAGCAGCAACCTCTTCATTAGTTACAGATCTCTTTAATATGGAATTATTCAGATGGCTTTTTCTTCTGCAGGTATTGTGCATATTTACTGATATTGGTGTATTGTAATGACAGAAGTATTAGTAGTCTTTAATGATTGAAATGTTCTGAACTGGGCAGTTTTGTCATTACTGGTTCATGCATTTTGTTTCATTGCTCACTGGAAAAATTTTGAAAACTATGACTGTAAAACATGCTCTACCAAGTGGTGCTGTATTATACAATTAATATGATGTAATGCAATCTGGAATGTGAATCAAAGAACTCTTTCATGTTGACATGCTCCTAAAAATGTGTGCAAGGGGCCTATGATATGAAAACAGCTCAAAGCTAAACTTTATCTGCCACTGGCCAGATGCATTTTTTCTTTGAATGTGGGTTTCAATGTCATTTCATTGAATGTGAGTTTCAATGGTAGAGACATTTTAATGTAATCATTGTAGTAGTAAAACAGAACACAGTATGCGCACTGAGAGGTATGCACAGTGTTTATGGTAACTGGGGAGAAATTACCAAGTAATGGGACATTTTAATGGCTGCAGGAGGTGGGGTTCCAATCCATTACCCTGCTTAGGGTCTCATGTAGCCATGATCTAGCTCTGACCCAAACCATACCTATGGCAATCAGATATTGCTATATAATCAGTGCTTGTGGAGGAGGCAACCACCATGCACCCACCATGTGGAAGGCTTTACCCCTACCCACCCTTAATTATATATAAATCCACTGTTCTATAACCATGGAGAAAGCAACCAACATAAAATATAATGCACCGATGTTATTACAACAGGAATACTACCAGAAAAAATGTACATGAATAAATTCAAACCCTGGATGTGATCATCACAATGACTGCCACCTTCAACAAAGCAGTGACTGACTAACCTACTCTCTGAAAACATCCCAACCACAGAAACATTTTAGATGGATGTAGGGTGCCTACATGTATCTACCTATCTATCTATCTATCTATCTATCTATCTATCTATCTATCTATCTATCTATATCTCCCTCCTCTCTCTTTCTCTCTCTCTCTCTCTATATATATATATATATATATATATATATATACAGATAGATATATAGATATAGATGTAAATCTATGTGTGTGTCTGTGTATATTTGCATATGCACTAACATTATAGCTATATATATATATATATATATATATATATATATATATACATACACACACACACATATATAGATAGATATGGATAGATAGATATAATAGCTGTTATAGTATAGCTATAGATATAGATATACACACACAAGCAGTTGCATATATAGTCACATGCTTGACATGAAAATGGTTAATATGTTGAAGTAGGTATTGTGGGAATATTCTCACAACAGCTAATCTGTAAACTCTCATATAATAAGCAGTAATGAAGTCCTAATTACCACGTATCATGGCATATAAGTAAGGTTTGAGTTACAAAGCTTTCAGCAATCATCACTGGAGTGTCATTAAGAATAAGGATGAAAGAGCAGCAGAGCATGTCAGCTCATAAGGTTTAAGTTGTACTGTGCTTTGAGTTGAGAGACTATGATAGTAAGCTGGAAGTAATGCCTCAGTGAGGTGTACAACAGATACAATTTTAGTCAGCTTGTAAAATGTATTGTTTTCTTATGGAAAATTATGGGCAGTACTTGCTGTGTTTGTTTTGAAACTGAAAAAGAAAAATAGTTGCTATTTTCATTATCCTACTGTGTGTGTGTGTGTGTGTGTGTGTGTGTGTGTGTGTGTGTGCGTGCGTGCGTGCGTGCATGCGTGTGTGTGTGTGTGTGTGTGTGTGTGTGTGTGTGTGTATGTGCATGCGTGTGTGTCTATTGTTAAAAAGCTGATGCCTTCAGTGTTTTTTTTCTGTTTAAAGTCTTGCACTGGTAGACAATGTTGTCAGCTGGCCACAGACTTGCCATTAATGTTTTTTACAGTTTCTCCACTGCCAAATGCAAACCATATGTTAGATCTTACGCTCTCATAAGACTATTACTATAGTTCACTGAGATTGTGTACTTAGACCCAAGCATTTTTTTGCCCCATTTTCAGGTGCCATCAACCATGGAAGACACTGTGAGATGACTTTTTGAGTCAAAGGTGGAGAGTGACTAAAAGTGCTGCCCATAGCTGCTAAACCCAAACTGATGCCTGCCTTGAAAACAAAAAAAAAAAAGAAAAAGAAAAATTAAGGAGCATGACTCAGAATTGTATCTGGTTACATTTGAATCCTACACCATCTAAGGGAACTAGAACTTAGCAGATCTCATAAAATACTGCGTTCTCAGCTGACAGGAGAGACACATAAAATGTGTATGGACATGGAGGGAAGCAATCACAAGGTCTATGACAAACTTAAGAAAGAACTTTTGACTAGGCCTGAAATAAGCTATGAAGAGCAAGCAATAACATGTTCTAGCTATGGTTACAACCTGCTATCAAAGTTAAAAATGCTAGAAACGTGAGTAACAGATTTACAAGAATCATCACAAGACATGTAAAAAAACTATGTTTTGCAAAATGAACCCAAGAACACTGAGAAGCTGGAAACCTTATAATCATCATTGCCAAAGGTCCCCTGGTATGTTAGAAGAAAATAATAACCACAAAATAAAGGTAATACACATCTGTTGGGTTAGAAATGAATAATCTCTCACATGTAGAAATTGAAAGAAATGCTATGAAAAATGTGGGAGAAGAGAGAATCCATAGACTGAGTGTAGATGTCTGATGCACTTCATGAGAAAGAGGTAAAACAACAGTTTGATGCATCCATTCTTTGTAAGAATGGGGATGAAATAAAGGCAGTAACACTCAGAGAGAGGTCCAGAATTAAAATCAGAAAAACATTGCTATAGAAGCTGTAAAATGACCTAGAATTTGATTGTAGCTAGACAGCAAAAATGATCCTGTGTGTTATGAGAAAAACACCCCAATGATATAGCAACAGAAACCCAAAACTGTTAAGGAATTCAGTACAGAGTTCAAAGCAGATCTTTTATTATAGCGCATATATAACTAAAGGAGAGTTCTACAAGAATTACTAGGGCCAAAAATTAAGTTAGCCAATGATCACATATTTGGAGGTCACCTTGAGATGGACAAAACTGAGGCAACAATACTATCCATTTTACTGGTCAGGTGTAATGAAAGAGATAGCAAACTGATGTGCTTCTTTTCCAGAATGCCAGAAACTGGCATCACTTCCTTGGTATAGAAGTCCTTTGAACACTATGCCCACCATAAAAGTACAGTTTACATGTACTACTATGGACATCAAGAGATTACTAGTAAAACATTGCAAATGGTATCAATACATTAATAATGGCCTATGCTACAAAATTTCTAGTAGCAGTGTTATTACATAACACTAATGTTTGAGCTATTGAAAGAGAACTGGTACAGTTATTTTCTTGAGAGGGAATCCCTAGAGAAGTACTTAATGAACACAGTAATTACTTTTTGACAAGGGTATTTTGTCAGCTATATCAGTTCTTAGAAGGCAATCTGTCAGTCAGTTGAAGATACAAGTCTCCCTTATGCAGACTGGTGGACTAGTAAAGAGAGGTTTAATAAAACACTGAAGTCCATGTTAAGAAATACTGCTGACACTGATTGAAAGAATTAGGCTCAGTTATCATCGTACTTTGTTTTTGACAAGAGAGCTGTCACAAGCCTCATTTGTGTTTACCCCACTTAAATCTTGCATAGCAGTAATGTGAGAGGAGTGTGTGGCATTTGTTAATGAAATCTGGGAAGAAGACACAACACCATTTAAAATTATAACAGACCACTATGTTAGTCTACAGGATAAATTAAAGCTGGTTACATCTATAGTAAAAAGAAAAGACCCAAGGATATTCAATGAGCTTTTAATGAGCTTATAATAAAAATACACAATATCATAGGAGACCAAATATTAATGTTGGTGAGGGCTATTTGAGTTGAGCGAAATAATAAATGCAGAGAACTGTAAGTTTAGGCAAGTAGGAAAGATAGAGAACATCTATTGCACTACTGAAATGAAGCCAGGAAAGAAGTGGAGACTTAGTTAGCTTGAAAAACTGAAATTCATAAAAGAAAGCCAATGAATTTGAACTGAAGAGTATTTAGAGGACTCCATGGAAAGAATACAAAAGCAGGAAGTAATAAGAAATAAAGATTGCTTTCAGAAATGGCCATAGCAAGCATTTTCAAGATAGCACATTTTTCTAATTCCCATGGCATAAATTCTTTTCATCTCAGAGGAATATGGGCAGTGTGTTTACAGTGACAAATGTAAAATGGATGTTGCTGTTATTGCTTTTAGACCTACATGCAAGAGTGATAATGAACACATGCATTTGCTGACAAATGAGGATAATTCATGCATGAAGTTATTGTGTATAAAGCCTTAATATTATCATTGTGTGGCCCAGAAGAACATGACTTAACATTGCTGTCCCACAGTAAGTAGTTTCCAGTTCTGCTCCCATATGCAGAATTGTTATATATTCTCTATGTTGCATGCTTTTTTCTGCTTTGTCAATTTTCTTCCACATTCCTAGAAAATGCCAAAAAATCTGAATGAGTAATCCTCTAAAAATGGCATATATATGTAGTCTGCTCATGTTTGTGTGTGTGTGTGTGTATGTGTGTGTGTGTGTGTGTGTGTGTGTGTGTGTGTGTGTGTGTGTGTGTGTGTGTGTGTGTGTGTGTGTGTGTGTGTGTGTCCATGTAGGTATGTTTTGTGTGTGGTGTGAGCATATGGATATACTCCCACAAATAAGCAGGCATTCTATTCAGGATGATTTATTTGTACTCAATGACTTTGAATACGATAAAGTAGATACCAAAAAAATAAATGAATTGATGAAAGAATGCATGGATGAATGAATAATGCCTACATTTCATTGATCAGAATGGCCTTTGGCATTATGTTGAACTTATTCTCTGAGGTATTTTTGGAGATTATTTTTATTTCCCTGACTTGGTGACTATCAAGTTTCTTTTACTGTGATTCTTCACACAGCCAGCTAAATCCCTCAGGATATAAAATTCCTATCTCATATCCATTCCTCCTGGGGTGAGATCCAGAAGAGATCTTAGCCAGTGACAGTTTGAGTGTTGTAGGTTTAAGGCCCTACTGCCTTTGCATATGCCCATAACCACCCTAGGACAAGAGTGTTTCACGTGTTCTGCAGGTGGCTGCACAGATCAAGACTGCACTACCCCTTTGAGCCAGTGCTCATTTGGGAACTATGATCTCCAGAGATTCTACAGTTGGAAAGATCACCCATGCCTCACACTCCGCCCCTTTCTTCAGAAGAGATTTGAACCAACTAAATTGCAACATCTCTCCCTCCAGCAGATCCCCAAGCTGCTACACCAGTGCAGGCCGCATGGGTCACAGTCAGGGATTTTGTTATTCTGCATCAATGCAGCTGGCAATACTCTGGTAATAAATTGCTTTGCTTCATGGATCGAGTGTATTTGGTTATGAGCTTTGATTAAATTACTGTTGTAATCTTGTTATTGTTAAATTACATACTTGTGTTAGATTGGTCTGAGCTCTACGCCTCAAGATACTTGCTTATGTACTGTCTCTTGCTTCATACAGTAGTTATTTTTGGTGCTTGAAGTGTATTGCTTGCCACCTTTTCAGAGCTATCAACATCCCAGACTAGGAGCATGACATTTTTTTTTTTCTTCTTAGTGATTATTTTTACTCTGTGTTACAGTGATCTCGGAATAATAGTAAGAATAAAGCAACTGGCAGCATAAATCATAAATGCAAAGCAGTGAAAGCACCTCACTGCTGGGTGGGATGGCTTATCACACAACAAAAACATTTTTTAATATTTTACATTGTTTTGCAGATGCTCGATAATTGTGCATGTATGAGTGCATGTGTTTTGAATGATTGTCTGCTCAGGCTGCCTGTCTTATGCAGTCTTTGCAGAGCAGTCTAGTTTACTGGTATGTTTTCTTGAGGAAACACAATGAATGCTCATCACTGTAATTATCCGAAAAAGAAGAGTATATCACCGAATAGACACTGCCCTCCTAATGGCTGCAATGTACAAGGAATTAGCAGCTCAGGTCATTCAGTCAATACATTCATTACACATTTTATTGCTACATATTTCAATATTTGTTTATTTAGTCTTCTGACTCAGCAGCTGCTTTGTATTTTGTTTTTAATTTCCAAGGTAGGCCTCATACTCAGTAGCACAGAAACATAAGAGCATAAATGTCTACTTCAAAAGAAGGAGAAGAGATTCTCAGTTATTTAGTCAGAGTAGTTCTAGTTCATGGATTAATAAGATGCTACAGATGTCAGGCATATTCATTGTGTATGACAAATATAGTATTAGCATACAAACAATTTGCTATTATTACAATTTACAGAGAGAGAGAGAAAGCGAGAGAGAGAGGGAGAGAGAAATTAACAATAAAAGATTTTTTTTTTAAAATGTAGAGGTCTTTCCTGATGCAAGGTATATATAACGTAATAAATTTCTGAAGAAAAACATATATTCTGATCTGCAGGTCAAGGTAAGGTGCCGTGTGTAATTATAATCATATTATCAGGAAACATTTGAAAAATGAAAAACATTTTGTTTTAATTGTATTATAAAAAAGATATCACAGTGGATGATGATATAATCTTGACTATTCTATAATCACTTGGCTAAATATAAAAGTGAAAGAAATCATATTAATTGAACTATACCAGAGAGATAATTATTTCCAATTCAGAGTTGCAAGCCATAAAATCAGCAAAGGGACATCATGTAAATATGTTTCTTAATGTTTGTGTGTTGGGATCAGCAGTAAATTATTTAATTGGCTGACAAACAGCTTGATCAAATATAGTTCCTCTACAGCAACAAATGAAACCAGAGTAGTGCACAATTAAGTAGCAATGTGTGATTGTGAAAAAAATCTGAAGAGTCATATGGTCTTCGTAAAGCATATGTAAAAATGAGTCTAGGTGTGTGAGTTCTTGGGACTGCAGCAAATTAACTTAAACAAGAAATGTAAAACTGCTTTAGCTCATTTCTATTTCATTTTACTGCAATATTGGTTCTTCTTTTTCATGAAGAGATGTCCAGTGATCCATTGGGTAGTTAACCAAGTTTAGATTCTTGGGTTCTGAATGTAAAAACAAGGAATATGCCATTTGTTGGCTGGCTTTATCATAGTGTAGCTTGTTGGAAAATAGCATGCTTGCTTGAGACACCAGCTCTAAATAAGTGAGGGTAGTTGTTCATGGTACATTAATGTTAAGCAAGTATATATGGAACATGCAAATAATGCTGCAAAAAAACCTTAAGAACCAGAGAGAGCTATGAGTCCCAAAAGACTGCTGCATTATGGGTCACTCAGGGAGCTCTGTTAATATTGGCTCTCAAGCTAGTATCAGTGTCTACAGAGTTTTGACAAGACATTTATAATGTATTAAACAACATACTGCTTGCTTTATTCGGTCTGTAAGCAGCAAGCATTGAAAGAGAGAGGGAGAATAATGTGAACAGTTTGTGCTGCAAAGTATTATAGAGCATACATTTCAACTTCTTACAGCAAGAAATATGGACAAAGCCATAAATAATAGGTGGACAAAGGCCCAAAAATAGGGCATTTTTTTAATATTGTTCTTACAAGCTTAGAAAGTAGATAGAATAACAAGTTTTGTATTGACATGAATTTTCTGAGGAGTATGAAGTCTAAAACTCAAATGTCTGTCATTATGTTTGGACTTAAATCTTCAATGATTTGCTAGAAAACCATGATTTTATGAAAAATGGGCCAAAATATGAGGCAGAAATCTGGACGTTCTGCAAAAATCTGTACAGTTGAGAGGTATGTAATGGGATGTATTGAGCATGAGTATAACTGTCACATCAAACATTGTGAAAGGATACACCTTTTATTTATTTATTTAGTTGGAATAATGGGCGGCCACGGTGGTGCAGCGGTTAGCGTTGCCGCCTCACAGCAAGAGGTTCTCTGGTTCGATCCTTGGCTGTGGTGCCTTCTGTGCGGAGTCTGCATATCCACCCTGTGGTCGTGTGGGTTTTTTCCGGGTGCTCTGGTTTCCTCCCACATCCCAAAGACATTCCGTAGGTGGATTAAACACTTTAAATTGGCCCTAGTGTGTGCATGTGTATGCCTTCTTTGGAAGGTTGGGCGCTGGGCTGGCAACTCAACACTATAAAACTCCACTGCCAATCATGAGCAGACAGGTGATCCGCTGTGGCGACCCCTAACTGGGAAAAGCCGAAAGAAGAAGAAGATCTATTTGGAATAGTATTAAAGGTGAGTTGCTGACAATTTCTTGGCTGATACAAAGAGACTGTCATGTTCCTAGTAACCTTGTAACAGATGTCAGCCTGGATTAATATGTGTATTTTTACTTTTTTGCTTTACTTCCACTTTTGTTGTTGCAAACTAGATTGGACATTCAGTGACATTGGCATTAAAGTACTTTTTAGCGGCTCATTACCTTACAAGAACATTTATTTGCACTATGCATGCATTTGTGAAAATGCCTTGTACCTAATAACAGTTAAAGATATCAGTTCAGGATTTATGTCCAGCAAGGTAGACCTTTTAGAGGACGTATGTGTGACATATTTCTTGGTTAAAGACATGGTCATTCTTAACCCTTGACTGGGCAATACAAGATTTCTTACTTGTAAAATAAATTGATATTTTCAGCAATTTCCTGTCAGAGAAGTAGGCTGGCGACAGCTCTGGGAAGGCTGTTAAACAGACCAAAGGGTCTAAGCTGTACAAAGAAACAACTGACACCACAGACCTGTATGAGTACCAAAGTGTGCTCAGCACACCTATGAGATACAGGAACAGAAAAAAAAATCCTGAAGCAGAAAAATAATAAGAACATAAAATAAACAAGGGGAAGGAAACAAGAAAATAAGGCAGCATCATAAATAACATTACAACAGTACCCAACTGAGTTTATTCATCGGACAAATTATTTCAGTATCATAATCAGTAATAATTGTTCTATATTAGGAGAACAAAAATGGGTCAAGGAATTTGACCCAGAAAACAAACCATGGATTATTGCATTTTACAAGCACAAGAAGAAAAAATGAGATTCCATGACATCAGTATTCAGTATCCTGTTTTTTTTTTATCTTACAGATCATCAAAAAGATATCCATCTGTCACTGATATCATTTCATACCTGACTATTCAAGGTACAATTTATTGTCATGCTTGCACCTGAGATCTTGAGAATTATTGTTTCATTTCATTCAGCATGTCTACCACATTGTTATTGTACAGTTTGTACATGATTTGTTATAACATCTAGAAAATAAATTAAATTTCTGATTATGTCTATGCAATAATGGGGCAAAAGCCCTAAATAATATTATAGTCTTGTGTTCCATTTGTTTGAGTGATTTATTTTCAGTTTGTTTTACTTACACACTAAACAGTGTGGCGGTATGTTTCATCAATTAGAAACTAATTTGTAGCCTGCTAGCTTGTCCGTTAACATCTCTTAATTTGTATTTCATTAGTATACAGGATTTATAACTCTGTGTTATTCAACAGAGGTGAATCACTGCAGAAAATCTTGCCAAGGACTGTCCTCAATGTTTAACAATGACTTCAGTTAAAATCAGAGACATTTTAAACTGGACATGAATGATGATAAAACTATACAAAGTTTACCAAATAATAGTGACAGTATAAAAGACAGAATTAATAAGGTTGGAAATAAGGGTGATAGAAGACTGCATTATGATACAAGGAAAAAAAATTGGATTAGAATTGGTAAAAGGGATCTGACTATATAGAAGAGAAGATAGTGGTAGCAACAGCAGTAGTAGTAATAGCAGAAGCAATAGTAGTAGTAGTAGTAGCAGTAGCAATAGTAGTAGTAGTAGTAGCAGTAGCAGTAGTAGTAGCTGGAGTAGCAGTAGTAGTAGTAGTATTATCAGTAGTAGTGTCAGCAGTAGTGGCAGTAGTAGTAGTAGCAATAACAGCAGCAGTAGTAGTAGTAGCAGTAGTAGTAGCTGGAGTAGCAGTAGTAGTAGTATTCTCAGTAGTAACGGAAGCAGTAGTAGCAGTAGTAGTAGTAATAGCAGTAGTAGTAATAGCAGTAGCAGTAGTAGTAGTAACAGCAGTAGTAGTAATAGCAGTAGCAATAGTAGTAGTAGTATTCATAGTGGGAGTAGCAGTAGTAGTAGTATTCTCAGTAGTAGTGGCAGCAGTAGTAGCAGTAGTAGTAGTAACAGCAGTAGTAGTAATAGCAGTAGCAATAGTAGTAGCAACAGTAGCAGTAGTAGTAGTAACAGCAGTAGTAGTAATAGCAGTAGTAGTAGTAGTAGTAGTAGCAATAGCAGTAGTAGTAACTGGATTAGCAGTAGTATTATTATTATCAGTAGTAGTACCAGCAGTAGTAGCAGTAGTGGCAGTAGTAGTAGTAGCAGTAACAGCAGTAGTACTAATAGTAGTAGCAATAGTAGTAGGAGTAGTAGTAGCAGTAGCAGTAGTAGTAGCTGGAGTATCAGTGTAGTAGTAGTAGTATTATCAGTAGTACTGGCAGCAGTAGTAACAGTAACAGTAGTGGCAGTAGTAGTAGTAGTAGTAACATCAGTAGTAGTAATAGCAGTAGAATAGTAGTAGTATCAGTAGCAGTAGTAGTAGCTGGAGTAGCAGTAGTAGTAGTATTATCAGTAGTAGTGGCAGCAGTAGTAGCAGTAGTGGCAGTAGTAGTAGTAGTTGTAACAGCAGTAGTAGTAATAGCAGTAGCAATAGTAGTAGTAGTAACAGTAGCAGTAGTAGTAGTAACAGCAGTAGTAGTAATAGCAGTAGCAATAGTAGCAGTAGTAGTAGCTGGATTAGCAGTAGTAGTATTATTATCAGTAGTAGTGCCAGCAGTAGTAGCAGTAGTGGCAGTAGTAGTAGCAGTAACAGCAGTAGTACTAATAGCAGTAGCAATAGTAGTAGGAGTAGTAGTAGCAGTAGCAGTAGTAGTAGCTGGAGTAGCAGTGCAGTAGTAGTATTATCAGTAGTACTGGCAGCAGTAGTAGCAGTAACAGTAGTGGCAGTAGTAGTAACAACAGTAGTAGTAATAGCAGTAGAATAGTAGTAGTAGCAGTAGCAGTAGTAGTAGCTGGACTAGCAGTAGTAGTAGTATTATCAGTAGTAGTGCCAGCAGTAGTAGCACTAACAGTAGTAGTAGTAGTAGTAGTAGTAGCAGTAACAGCAGTAGTAGTAATAGCAGTAGCAATAGTAGTAGTAGCAGCTGGAGTAGCAATAGTAGTAGTATTATCATTAGTAGTGGCAGCAGTAGTAGTAGTAGCAGACGGAGTAGTAGCAACAGTTATCGTACAAGCAATAGTAGTGGTAGTAGTAGCAGTTGGAGTTGCAGTATTAGTAACAGTAGTAGTTGTAGCAGTTAAAATTGTAGTAGTAGCACTAGTGAAAATATATACAGGAAAAAAGGGGTGAAATGAACAGAAGTATTGCAGATAAATGAAAGTGGATGCATGGTTCCTACAAAATAAAAAAGGAAGCAAACTGTAAGGCAGAAAAAGATCACATTCACATTTTGATCAACTCAATTAATACAATAGAACAGAATAACAAAGTAATATATCCAATTTAGAGAAGTTAATGCAAGACAGCTGAAAATCACAGTGAGGGGAAAAATATAAACACAATACGACAGCTAAAAATGGCCTAATAGGAATGGTGAATTGTAGTTGCCAATACTAAGGTTAAGCAAGTTTGACACTCATGTTATATATAGTATTGATAGAAAACAAATTAATTCATGTTTTAATTTGAATAACCTAGAGTTCAGAGGTACTTTAACTAAACCTGATAGAAAAAAAGTTAAGAATGCACAGAACAGCAAGCTGACAGATAAGCCTATTTTCCAGACATCCTAGCCCAGTTTACATTTGACAGTAGAGAAGTCTTCAATATATATGGTTTGGTAACAGAATATGAGAACTGAAGAAATTTTAATTGTGTGGGGGATCTGGTTAATTAAAAAAAAAATGTGTTAGGAATGGGAAGAAGTGGTGTTGACATTGTTCCTGGTAGTACAGAGAATATGAAAAGAAGAGAAAAAAAAACAGAAGATTGGAAAAAAAGGTAAAAAGAGAAGAGATAAGGAATGAAAAGACAGAAAAAGATAGGCATTTATTTCAGTAATCAAATATAACATTCTCATGTTATGGAAGGAAAAGATCCCTCTGGATGATATCAGGTTCTCCAAAATGCATGCTTAAAGTTATGTTTATTAGAGAAGATGCAAATTTGTAAATGATATAGCAGGGACTGAGAGAGCTACATTGGGGATACAGTTAAACCCATTGTGAGTGTACACTGTGAACTGTTACATTTCTGACCAGGAAAATATCCTGACTTGTGTTAGTCAAATGTTGCAATATATCTGCTGCAAAATTTCACTTTCCTAGTGTTGACAAGTGAAGTCCATCCTGTCTAAATTCACAGGTTCTTAGGAGGTTACTAGGCTAATGGCCCAAAGGCCTTTACAAGCCCAGCCATATAAAAACCTGTGTACCCTAATTGACCATACTTAGATGGTCATTGTTAGCAGAGCAATTCTATGATCAGCACCAACTACCACTATCCATGGGAGACATGCCTGTCATGCCCCGGGTGAATTTACAGTCACCCTTCCAATTGTCAATGTTGCAGTTAAATAGGGTCACTGAGGAGCTATGCTTCACATCAAGTGGAAGCTTATTCCAGAGCAGTGGCAATCTTTGGGAAATATATCTCTCTCCAATATGTTCTATTAATGTCACAGTCAATGTTGAGATCCCTGGAGTGAGTGAATGTTTTCCTATTTGATTTACGGATGTGCAACATTTCCATTTGGGCAGAGTCAGAAACTGCTCTGTAGGCCAGGCACAGGTTGTCTCTCAACAGTCTGTTTGATGCAGAGTACAGTGAAAGGGCTTTCACTCTTTTCAGCTAAGTCATGTTTTGGAGGCCCTAGATTTTCTTGCTTAGAAACCTCTGTGGTCTTTCCACTTGCTGCAGGTGGCTGGTGGGATGTAGTCAGGAGGTTGCATTGTCTCAATTAGTGACCTGATAAGAACTGAGTACAGTGAAGTTATAACCTCCTTAGTCTTGGATTCAATGCCTTTATGTATGAGAATATTTATGAGATGTGCAATGTAGAGGACTTTCCTTACCACTATGGAAACATAATAATTGAAGTCCAAGTCCTGCACCACTGGGTTTGAGCTTAGTTGGGTGGTATCTATATCATATTTAGCAGGAGCTACTTCTCTGCCAAAGGGAAGAATGAGGCATTTTTTGCATTTAGTTTTAGTCTGTGAGTTTGGCACCAATCATTTGTCAGACTTGGCCCTTTCTGTAATATGTTTCCATTGTTTGGGGACTTAATGACAATGCCCAATTTGCAGTCATCTGCAAAATTGGTAAGCTACAGGCCGTCTGTTTCACCTGGACCTCAGAGAAATAGATTCCAAATAGTAGAGGCTCCAGAGCAGATCCTTGTATTACCCCACTGGTAACTGATCTACTGGTGGAGGTGGACACCCCAACTTTGATATTGTGCATTCTGTTGGTGAGCTAGCTGGCTACCCATCTAGTGATGCAGGGGTTAATCCCCAGCTGGGAAAGTTTCTGGGAGAGTTTCTCAATGACCCCTGAGTGGGAGATTGTGTCAAAAGCCTTGGCTAAATCAAGATAGGTGGGTGCTTTGCCTCATCCAGAGTTTGGTGACATCCTCAAAGAAGTCCATTAGTTTTAATAAGCAAGATCTACCCTTGAGGAAACCAACTTGGTTCAGGTCAAGAGTTTGAAGCCTGCCTATGTCCTTGTTGATAAGGATCATGATGATTCTTTCCATGACCTTGTAGATAAGGCTAGATAGCCTTATGGATTGATAATTACCTGGGTCGGTTGATGGACCCCCTTTGTGCAAGGGGATTACAGTTGCTGTTCTCCACACTGTCAGAACAAAGCCTGTGCTTAGGTTATGGTTAAGGAGAGTACAAGTGGTTTTGCTAGGTTTTTTTTTAGGTTGTTTAATAAGCCACCTTGGAAGTTATCTGGTCCCATAGAGGCCGTGTTTTTGGCCTGAGGGAGTGCTTGTATGACCTGTACTTTGGAGATATTTAGTAGTGGACTGGTGTTAGAAATGCATTGGAGGTATGACTGGTGGTGATGGGGGGGGTCAAGTTTTTGCCATACCTGTCAACTAGCAGGTTGGCAATTTCTTCAGGTTTAGTGTGAGTGGTACTGTCCACTATACGTTTGGCACACAACTGGGCCTTCCCTTTTAGGTTTTGGACATAGCTAAGGAATGCCTTATGGTTATCTTTAGCTAGGGGTGCTAATTTAGTTTCATAACTAGCCTTAGAGGACTTTACAAGATATCTGATTTGCTTGTTCAACGGTGGACAGTATTCTTCCGCTGTTGAGTAAGTTCCCTCCTGTTCTTAGATATCAGTTTCTTGCTTTTGTTATTTAACTCATTTATACTTACAGTCCACCAGGGTGACTTATTTTTTCAAGAGGACCTGGTTGTAGACCTGTCATATACAGCTGAGCCAATACATTTGTTTAAGTGACTATATCGGGCATTTGTGTACTCTTCAGCATAGGAACCATTGTTGACTGTGTTAGCAAGGGCTTTGAAACTTTTTATACCATCTCTTAGTAGGCTATAATTTGCCTTGGAGTCAGGTCTGATCTTTACTTTAAACAAGACTGATTTATGGTCTGACCATACCAGGGAGGGCAACACAAAGGGGGAGTGCAGTGACCCCATGTTGGTGAGTACTAGGTCTAGGACATTTGAGCCCTTTGTGGAGGTGCCAACCAACTGTTCCAGGGCATTTGAATTAAAATCCAGGAACTTCAGAGTAATATCATTTTTGTGTTCATATAAGTAATCCAGTCAATTGAAGGATAGTTGAAATCTTCCATGACCAAGGTGTTTGGCTGTATACTGAGCAACTCTAGCAAGCACAGGTAGGTGGTGTGCTTCTCCTGGTTCATGGTGGGGGATCTGTAGGGGCACCTGTAGCTAGCAATAATGTGGTAGGGTATTTTGCCTATAGTTATTTGGACATGGAGTAGCTCAAGAGAGTCATACTGTTTTACCAGTCTCAAGGCGTATTTGGATTTAATGAAGATGGATACACTTCCACCTTTTGTTCTTTCATGCTTGTTTTGAGGTCTGAATGTGTGAAAGCCATTGTAGCCTTGTATGGCCGGGGTACTCTCTGTGGCCTTGAACCAAGTCTCAGTGACTGCATGGACATCAGCATCGTCCAAGGTGAGGAGAGCTTCCAGGGAGTGCAGTGTACTGTCTAGGCTTCTAGCATTATGCAGCATTACCTTGAGTTTGTCTCTAGGGAATGTCTTTACATCAGAAGTTTAGTTGTTTTGACAATGTCTAAATAAAGCATTATGGGGGGATAAGCATCTTTGCCAGTATCCGAAAGTCTTTAGGAGACAGGTGAAGGCCATCTCTGCCAAAGCGGTGTGGTCGGTTGACCATGTCTTCCCAGGCTGTCAGATACTGGATCCCTCTGCAGTGACACCAGAAGCTAAGCCAATTATTGAAATTAATCATTTTTTGTCCATATTGTGGCATCATTATAGGTGAAGGTAGAATGCTGCTTAGAGCTACAACATACCTGCCTGGGACACATAATCTGAGAGTTCAGTCATGTCTCTCTTCATACAGTCCAGGGAGGTACGTCTCAAGTCATTCACTCCACATGTACTATGACAGAGTCATAGTGGTAACTGTTGTTACATGACTTCAGTGCGTGTGTGATTTGATGGATCCTGACACCTGGCAGCAGCTGACTGTGACCTTCTTCTTTTCCTGTCTGGTGAAGGGGACATCTGTGTGTCTCACTACTGAGTCACCTATGACTAGGACATTAGGTTTTGAGGTGCTTTGCCTTAGGAGCTTAATTGCGGAGACACTGATACGTGTGTTGTTATGTGTAGTGGTGGATTCTGGTCTTGTACCAATATGTTATGTTGTTTGTGCTTGGGAGGTCTCTGGTCTTTTGGTAGGTTTTTAGTGAGTACCTCCACATATGTGGGTTTAGGTTTCTTTTTTTAAACACCTTTATTGAATTATCACTTGTAACACAGGCAGCTTTACATTTATATAAAAGTAATCAAACTATATTAACAAGTTCACGTTTACAAACAGTATGCTTCACATATAGTGCTATATAGTATAAAAATTAAGCAACATTACATAAATTATCCAGTTCTTGACCGTTTTTTTTTTTCTTTTTTTATGCAACAAATATCTTTATTAAACCATCACTTATAACACAGACAATCATACATTTATATAAATGAAAACAAACCACAATGATACAATCCTAATTGCAACCATTTTACATCCCAAACCATACTGACACACTCCCAGTTGCAAAGATTATACATCACTTATAATCTGCCCAATCATCTTTAGTCAAATGTTACATAACTCATTTAAGTCCTGCCATCTTTTAAATCGCATTCCTCCCCTGTATGTGTTGCTCCCACAGTTCCCATTTTCCTATGTAGTTTGCTCCTACCCTTTTCTAAATATCTCAGTACCAGATGTTTTATCTCTGTTACTATATTCACTATTTCTGGTATGGTTGGTTTAGATTTTGATTTCCATTTTCTAGTAATTGCTTTTTTGGCAGCCACCATTATTAGACACAGCAAGGCCTTACCATGTCTAGGCAATTCCAATTCTGTATCAGAAAAGATCATCTCCCACATCACACCAATCTTCCCACGCAGCATCTCTGACAATGCATCCCACAGGAAATCCTTAAAGTCCACCAACTCACCACACTCCCAAAAATGTATTCCCAATTGTCTCTTTCTGACCCTTCACACTTCCAACATTTGCTGTCTACCTGAGGAAAAAAATTTCTGGAATCTACTTGGACTCTACCTGGGATATAAAAATATGTATGCAAACATTTGCAAGCAAAAATCGTGAGAATACTAATTTTACTTTCATGGTATAGTTACATCTCAAACATACTGTATTTGCTTTAGGTGCAAGTGGTTGTACATGCGGCAATTGCTATATTGCCTCAGGATTCCCATGTCAATCAGCCAGGCTGGAGAAATGTTGGGAAACTGACTGACCATAGTAGCAGAATGTGTGTCCAAAATTACTCGAGTCCTGCACACCTTTCCACTTTTTAAAATGGGACATTTTTCATGTAGGTAATTCCATTTTTTAGTGTAGGTATCTGGCTGATATTTCCATGCCTGTTGCTGCCAACAGGTGTTCTAACTGTCCTCATAAACAATCATATCATGCATCTTATTATATTTAGTCACCAAGAGTTTGTCTTCAGCAAGGGTAGATCTTGTGTGTCAAATCTGGGAAATCCCTTCTATAGGGTTACAGAGACTGCAAATGATGTTGACCTGGCCAGTGCCTTCAGCACCATTTGATATTTATCATACAGAAGAGGAGTGCTATGACCCATATGTGTTAAGATGGATAGCAGACTGCCTAAAGACAGAACAGAAATTGTGCAAGTTGCAAGTGTCTAATCAGAAAATATGAGTGCCCAGAGGTGTCCATCTGGTCTAACTGCTGGAAGCTCTCAATTTCTGGCATTTACTTCTAAGATCTCAAACAAAGAGCAATGACATGTGGCTAACTATGTCTGCAGAAAACTGCAAACTGGTGTTGTTGTTATATTACCATACAATGCTGAAACTGTCCAGAATATACTCTCCCTAGTAAACTCTTGGTGTACTAAAAATGTCTGAAAACTAAATACCAAAAAGTGTAGTATCATCTCATTTGGGATACAATCCCTGTTATCATTATACTATATAGGTGACTCAGTACTACAAAACAAAAATTTAGTCGGGCACCTGGGAACATCCTACCCTCTCTTTTGATAATCTTTTAACAATTGTCAGGAAGTCCTTTTGTTTACCACAGCTATTTGCCAAAGGGATATCATCAATAGACAAGTTATCGAGTATAATGCCCCTTTCAATATGTATCTCACTAAATATGTCTAACAATAGAAAGACTCCAAAAGTTCCTAACTAAGAAAATCATGGACCTAAATTCCCTGGGCTATCAAGAGATGTTATCTTTTTATTCAATGTATTATAGAGTTTTGAAGGTTGCTTCAGTTACCATGAAATTACAAACTCAGTCATCCTAGACATTCTTTATTACTGCAAGTTCAATGTCTCCAACAGTACTAGAAACAGGTATTTAAAGCTTCACCAAAACATGGGAGAGAAACAGGTATATAACCCAATCCCTCCCAAACATTTGGGATAAACCTCCTCTGTATGTCACTATATATTACAGCCTAGTGATGCCACCAGGCAGTTCTGCAGTTACCTCCTGATGCCTCCTGGTGTCAAATATTGCATTAATAATTTCAAAGCCATGCTGCATACAAACTATTAGAAGATTTCATCTTACAGCTTACATAATGGCAGACACAACTGTACTGGTATTTGAGATCTGTCTAGCATAGCTGATATTGAATATTATTTGTGTACTGTTTATTGATAGTGTAATAATGTTCATATTTCTCTAAATATCTCAACAATCAAGTGACACAGACAACACTGCTCATAATCCTATGAACAAAAGTTCTGCTGGCAATATGCGTGCTGCTTGAATGGGTACTGAGATATCATAAGCTGTTTATACACAATTACAAAGTTTAATATTTGTTGAAGGCTGAGCGTCGAGCTGGCATCTCGGCACCGTGAAAATCTACTGCCAATCATTAGCAGACCGGAGTTCCGCTGTGGCGACCCCTAACCGAGAAAAGCTGAAAGACAACAACAACAATATTCACTGTCTTTATCTTGGCTTATAAATTCACATTTAAGACCTAGAAATGAATGAATGTCACTAATCTAAAGATTAGTTTATGCTGAATAGTTTGACATTTAAAGTTTTCTAGTAACACGGTTCTAATGAAATGGACATATGTTTATAGGTTCATAGGTTGATACTAGGCTATTGGCCCTAGGGCCTATACAAGCCTAGCCATAACAATTCCCTGGCTATTTCTTCCCACACTATTTACTTCCCTGGACCCCTGTATAGCAGGGTAACTGACATGATCTCCGGGGTGAATTTCCTTTTTCACATCCAATCATCAAGGTTCCTTTTGAAGTGGGCCAAAGAGGCGCTCTGCTTGACATGTATGGGCAGTCTATTCCAGAGTCTGGGGAGTCTCTGGGTCAGGAACCTATCCTTCCAGCATGTTTTGTTTATTGTGATGACAAGGTTTAGATCCCTGGAGCATGTGGCTCTGAGGGATTGGGATTTCTTTAAGTGTAGCATGTCCAACAGCTCTGGGTTTGACATGGCCTTGTATGTTAAAAAGAGATCACCTCGGAGTAGATGATATGTGACAGAGTATAGCTGGAGTTTTGTAAGGCGGTCAGCATAGGGCATCTGCTTTAGGCCTGTGATTCTTTTAGTGAGGTATTTCTGCGGCCTTTCCCAGTTATTTCAGTTGTCTTGAGAGGTACATACCAAATGGGGCATTGTATTCTATAATGGGTCTAATGAGGAATGAGTACAGTGGGACAATGACCTCCTTTTTTCTGGATGAAAAGCCCTTAGTGATGAGGTGTGCCACATAGAAGGATTTTCTGACTGCTGTGGCAATGTGGTTATTGAAGGTGAGACCACTGTCCACCTGTGTCCCTAAGTCTCTTATCACACTTTTGGTGTTTAGTGTACTGCCACCTATGTGGTAATTCATGGGTACATGTTTTTTCCCAAAGGGGATAACTATATATTTCTTGAGCGTGAGCCCATGGCTCTGGCACCAAGCATCTGTTTCTGTAAGGCCCTTTTGTAGAGTATCCACATCATTTGGGGATACAATAATGGCTCTCAAGTTTGCAGTCATCTGTGAACTTTGTTAGCCAGAGTCCCTTAGTGTTGGCCTGCACTTCAGTGAAGTAGATACCAAACAAGAGAGGTCCCAGGATTGAACCTTGAGGTACTCCACTTGTCACTTGTTTGGAGCTGGATTTGGAGTCAGCTAATTTTACAGTGTGGGTTCTGTCAGTAAGCCAGTTGGCAACCCATTGAGTGATGTAGGGATTAATGCCCAGCTTAGTATGTTTATCTATGATTCCAGAGTGGGGAATGGTGTGAAAGGCCTTGGCAAGGTCCAGATAGGCTGTGTGGACTGCCTTACCCTCATCCATGGCTCTGAAGACTGATATGAAGAAGTCAATCAGGTTCAGGAGACAAGATCGGCCCTTCACAAAGCCAAACTGGGTGGGGTCTACTGTTTTAAGGTTGCCAATGTCTTTGTTTATAAGTTCCATGATAATACCTTCCATGGCCTTGCAGATCAGGCTCATCAGACAGATGGGTGGTAGTTCCCAGCATCCAAGGTGGATCCCCCCTTGTGGAGTGGGATAACTGTAGCTGTACGCCACTCAGTGGGCATGAAGCCTGAGGTGAGGGTATGATTAAATATGACACTTAGGTGAGGTGCCAGTTCATTTTGCAGATCATGTAGTACACAGCCCAGGATGTCATCTGATCTCATGGATGCTGTATTCTTAGCTTTGGAGAGTGCTTTTTTTACCTGTGTGGCCGTTATTACCGGAATTTGCCAATCTTCCAGTATTTGAACTATGAGTCAATAACTTAATTGTTTAAAAGGTTCAGGTTATATCCATTGGGACTTAATAGTACAAACTTGAAAGAGTTCTGCTGAAGGGAATGAGTTAAATACAACCTAGATGACAGGATGGGTAGCCACAAATTTACCCTGGGATTGACTGGTATGATGGAGGTTCAGCCTGTGGGAGTGCGGGTACTGGCAAGGCATAAATAGATATAACAGGAATATCTATGAATTTCTATGTTCTTAGAATGTGTATGAATCTATGAATGAACTAAAAGAGGACCAATATTGGATCACAATAGGAAAGTACAGTGAAACCTATGTATTCTGACATGGCATAATATGCGACCAATATAGACAGAAGCAACATTGCGCACACAGGCACAGTTGCCTTGATATTATATCCCAGAGCATACTGATATGGAAAAAGACCTGTAATATCAGACAGCAACCACTGTTTGTCTCTAGGCATGACAATCACCATTTGTACAAATACTAGGGTGGTCACAGGACAATTAGGCAGAGCAAGCAATTATAAACAAAAGCTGCCTCACAATACTTGAATGTGTTCTATATCCTGAAACATATTTGAAAAATCTTGGAAGGGCTGAAATCCAACATATAACTAAACTACATGTCAAGCTCATAAAGCATTTTCACCACTACGTGTATAAGAATGTGTGTTGCTAGTCACAGAGATCAGCATGTAGAAGTCCTTAGTGTAGGCACACATGTGGAAGTCAGGCCGCCTAGCGGTCTACCATGGTGATGCTCACATGGCATGTACTGTAGTGCAGGACTGCTTACCTAGTTGTGCGCTGAAGCCCACAGAGCTGACCATGATGCATACCTCTGCGTACCCAGGACTCTCCCAATAATATGCACTCACCAAATATATATTGACCATGAAGTGCACATGTCATATGATGGTCAGCATGTGTCAGTGTTATAAGATGCATTGATCTTATAGTCTGTGCATGTTCAGACTGCATGCAGTAATCAAGGATGCTCAGCTCTGGGACTCAGTGTCTTACTGTACATAGTGGCAAAGATGCATGATGCACCATGCAATGCTCAGGAATTTTAGCATGGGAAAAAGTAAATTGCTACAGGCTCTCACTGGAATGCACCATCATATGGGTAAACAAGAGCAACTGCCACATTCTATGCATGTTCTGATGGACAAAACTATCATTAACTTATCTGCCCTAGCTACTAATGGCTATAATTTGCTCACATGGAACTTTATGCTTTATTGTTTTATTTTTTATTTATTCTACATTTGCTTACTGTGTTGGTCTGAGTGGGTTTAGTCAAGAATCTCTTTTCAATGGAAGCTTGGGGAGAAAACCTCTAACATATTACAAACATTTTTAAACAGGCATTCCTTAATATACATGAACAGACATTAAGAAATATACATTAATTAAATAATGCATTTACATGTATTAGAGTGCACCATTAGACATAATAATAGTACTCACTTGAAGGATTGTTTGACTATTGCATTACTTTGCAAAGACCTAAAACATATGCAGGATATATGATAAATTAACTAATGGACTTCACAACATCATCGGCTTTTGCAGTAAGGAACACATTTCTACTAAACACTACTAAAGCAAATAATTCACTGCGGGGCTCACTATTCTCCTGTTACATTTCCAAAATATGAAACACCAGCCCCTACACAAGTAATAATTATTACCAAACGTAATCCATCTCAAACAATAGTTTATCCAAGCCTAGTGATACCCATATTCATCACCAGGTTACAATCTCTAGTGAAAGCATAAGCTTCTTATTGCTTATAATTACTTTTGGCCCCACTCTACTTGAATCATTAAACCCCTAACAAGTTTCTCTCCTGCACTTGAATCAATACATCCATTTTCACACTTCCCCTCTTAAACAACACTTCTCATCTTGCTCTTTTTCTAACTGCCCCCATGCACTAATCTACCCCTCTCATGCATCTCCTGTATACCTAAGTTATAAAGCTTCTAGCTACACCATTTTGGAACAGGCAGCCTAAATAGAACCAATCCTATACCATGCTCTCTCAGTCTTATGCTATTACCACTATCCTCCTATACAATGCTAATATCTCCCCTCCCCTCCTACATCATTTTGTAATTTACTTCATTATATTTTATGAACTTTTCACAAATATATGCAGTACTAAAATCCTACATAATTTTATAACTTACTTCATTAAGAATTCTGAACTCAGTGCAAACCTTTCTTTACTGACATTTAAGAACACTAAACTTTGTTAAAACAATGTTTTCTCTTCTGCAGTATCAATCTTTGTACTTCCTACAAGATTTTACAGCTGGAACAATTGTATAGATTTACAACTGTTGATGTAAATACTTTACTGTATATTCCTGTCTTGTAATCATGTTTGTTTTTTCATGAGGAATTTAACTGCTGTTTATCTGAGAACTGTCTGAAATTCTCTTGTTAATATAAATGTACTGTGATGGGACTTTTCACCCTGGACCTCTGCTGAGAATGGACTCTGCCCAGTCAGACATTCCTGCTCAACAAAGACAAACCAATAAATAAATAAATAAAACAGCACACATATTGCAAGAATGTATGTCACTACACATCTGTGACAACACCACTGTCAAGCAGTCATGACAAATATGATATTACTAAGCAGAGCACATGCCTGCATGTTAAAGGGCAACAACATCAATATTACCAGCAACTGGTCTGTGGTGGATTCACAGCACCATGGAACACACTCCTACTAACTCTTGTGTACTTTAAAATGTGCTGTATTACAAGACTTACTGAACTAAAGTGGTAACTCTGTGACCTGCTCCTGTCAGTAGAACTTACAAGACTTATAATCTTTAACTGCAAGGGAAGAAAAGAAAAAGGAAAAATAACACAAGATGTAAAGGCGATGAAATAAATGATGCAATGTGGAAATCTGAAAAAAGAAATAAAAGTAGAAAGTGGACATACTAAAGGGGAATTAAGAAAAAGAGATTATGTTGGGTATTTATGCAACATGAAGGAAGGGGCAGGTGGGGTAGAAGAAGTGATTTCTTCCCATCATTGGGCAATATGGGCTGTGTTAGATGATAATGAAGAATTAATAACAGAAAGAAAATGAATATAATGGCTAGCAGTGGATATAAGTAAAAAAAAAAGAAATGAAGCAGGAAGGTAGTAGACTATGGAAAAAGTACATAAAAGCTGGAAATAATGGTGGGTAATGTTTTAAAAGAATATAAAAATACTTTTGGGAAGTGGAGAGAAGAGGGCAATGAAATAAAGTGGAATATGAAAACATTTCCAAAGATTGTGAGAAAATAATGGAAGAATGAAGAAATGTAGTAACAGAAACTGAAAAAAAAATGTATTAGAAAGATGAAAAAATAAGATAATGTTGTATAGACAATTTTTAAAGAGAAATAAGGAAGAAGTGTCACACATTTTAAGAAAGGAGGTAGAAAGAATGGAAGGTAAGTCTGATAGAATAATAGATAAGAGTGTGATATTAAAATCTGAACAAGAAGAAATTATGGAGAGAGAGGGCAGAAAATGTTGTATAAACAATATATAAGAAGGAAGAAGTTGAAAGGGGCAGGTGGAAGGCAAAAAAAAAACCTTTGACAGGGCAAAATGTAAGTTAGAAGAAAGAATTGAAATTAAAGAATTGGAAGATGCATTAAAAGAGAGAAGGGAGAATCAGCAAGACTTGTTTGGTTTAAGATGTCAATATTATTAGGTGAGGAAAATAAGGGAAAATGACATACGTCTGGAAATACTAAATGAGTGGTTTGAGGAAGGAGTAAAAGTTGAAAAGATATGTCCTAAGGGGATTAAATTTATAAGGGAGAAAGATGACAAAATATTATAAGAGCAGGAGAATAACAACACTTAGGGAATATGGGTAATAAAATCTGTATGAAAGTAATAGAAAAAGTATTATGAGCTGTCTTCAGTAAGAGTTATGGTGAATGGTTAGTTAGGAAAAAAAATAAAATTTGATAAAGGAGTGAAAGAACGGTGTACAATGAGTATGTGTTTATTGGTGCTAGGACACATAGTACAGCATGGGGGTTGTGGGGTTGGCATAAAGGGGCTGAGGGATGGCATAATGTTAAAAAATGTTAAGGTGTTTACCCTCCAGTCACAATGTGCAGGGTTTGATTCTGAAATGGGATAATTGGCTAGACTTAACATGGACCACAAGGGCAGTTAACCTATTACTAAGCTATGAACATACCAAATACAATAATACAAACCTGGAATGAAATAAACAGGATGAGAAATGGAAAAAGGTCTAATAATACATGTATGTCTTTCATACACAGATGATTTTGTTATTGTAACAGAAAATAAAGTATAGATGAGAGGAGTTGTGACAAGGATAGAAAGAGGGTTAAGTACAACTGGATTAAGACTAATGTTTAATAGGTTAAAAAGAAAAGGATTTTTTTTAAATGAAAAGATAAATTTTAGTATGTTTTACTAGAAATGAAATAAATATATCACGAATCAGGTTAGGTAAAGGTAGAAAAAGTAATAGAACAATGGGAAAAAATTTAGATTAAATAAAGATGTTAGTTGGCAAAAAGCTTTCTATTTATCATTTAAACAGGCGGTGTATATGTTAAATTTATATATATATATATATGTATATATATATATATATATATACATAGGGGAAGTTGGAATATATGTGAAGTGTAATATGTTTACTTCAAAATTGGAAAAAGAATTATTAAAGTTCTTTTCAGTTTTATTTGGGGATTAAGACTCAGTCGAGGTAGATGGGAATGGTATATAATAAAAAAGAAGGAGTTCTAAATTTTAAAAATTCAATTGTATATTTGGCAACTATACACATTATGATTATTGAAATATGATGGAGAAGAAAGGTAGCATGATAGTGAAAATATTGTATGTGAAATATGGAGAAATGGAAACAATGAAAGGAAAAGAACATGAGTAAAAAGGGGAAATGATGAAAGAAAGAAACAAACCAACACAAAATCCTATACTTATAAGATGAAGTTAAAGAAAATTTAGACTGATACAATTTAAAAAGATAGAAATGAAAGCATGATACCAGAGAAATACTCTTTAGCATATCCATCATTAGAATGAGTTTAAAAAGGCCATTAAAACATAAAGGAACGATTTGACATTTTATATAAAGCTTTTTGTGGAGATTATTATTAGATAAGTTGTCTGCATAAAGTAGTATGAAATATAGCGCTCTGGAGGAGACAAAGTATGAAGATTGCAATGAGGAAACGACAAAGCATTATTTTTGGATTATAAAAAGAATGAACACTTTTGGAAAACATTTCAAAACAATTATAAGTGGGAAGGTTCTTGAAATATAAACATGTTTATATTCATATTGGAAATATGAAAACAAGTGTGATGTTGACAGACAACATAGGATATTGATGATAATAGTGTGAGTAATGTGGGAAAGAATATGTGATGGATGTAATAAAAATAGGAATTATGAATATCAATTGGTTGAAAGAGAAAAATGTTTCTGGAGAAAAGAAGGGGAGATAGAATGAAAGATATCAATGTTTGTGAAACTAAATATATAAAATATGACAAATATTGAAAATATTATAAATACCTTAAGTGTTTTGAATACTGAAGGAATATAAATAGAATAGAAAGGGTGTGATATATTAGGATGTATATATAATAAAGCAACCCCCAATTTTTTCGGTAACTGCCATGAGATCTTTTACATCCACCTGTGTAAACAGCAACTATGACAGATGGGGCCTTGGATTAGCATCTCATCAAAGGAAGGCACACTCAGGAATGCAATACCTCCCTTATGGTGCACTACAGTGCTAGAAATGGAAAATTAAAATGTGGCTGCCTGGTGTACCTACTGAAGGCTGTGTTACTGTAAATTATACTGACATGTGTAACATTTTTGTGTACTGATAATATGGAACATATTATTGCATGCTTCTGTTTTGTATGTGTGACACTTGTAAGTGCATAAAATTGTGTTATTCCAAGCAAGGAAATTGTTTTACCTATACATATAGCAATGCTTGCAAGTGCAAAATTCCAGATGTTTGTGCATCTTCACATAAATTTGAGGAGCAAAAAAAGGTCCGCTTATGCTTGAGGACCAAAACAAAACAAAACAAAGCAAACACTTTTTATCATTTATATACTGTTTTGCCCTGATGGTAAATTCAGTATCTGTGCAAACAACTTAAGGCACCCCTTACATTCTGAGCTTGTTGCAGCTGCATCTCCCAGCCCCAGCTATGCCTCTGTTGGTATGCACATCTAATCAACATAAACAATGCTCAGAGTAATTCACACTGTATCAAGGCTGGGAGAAGAGAAGACTATTCATATTATACAGACATTATAAACAAAATGTTTGGACACTGTGATATGTTTATAAATAGATTACTGAACATGCTTTAAAATAGCAGGTCTAGGAGTGTTATTTTGAAAATACCTGACAGTAAATCCTTTAAGGCTGATATAAGATTAAGAATTAAAAATGTTTCACATGCCAATAGAGGGACTCTGTGTTCATGCAACTAAAGTCAATATTTACTTTTTAATGTTTTTGACCCGCATGCTTTCCAATCATCAAGGTCCTGCCATCTGCTTTCTCCCTTTTATTCTCCATAGGACTTTTCAACACAATCCCCTGCAACATTGTAGGTGCTGCAGTGTGAGCTGAGTGATGAATTGTCATACAGGCAGTCATGAAGGGTGAATGTTTCTCCCCTTGCCCTATGTTCTACTTTACTTGACAGCTTAATATATGTGGACATCCACAATGCCGCCCCATTGATCTGAGCACTCTGCTACATCTCTGATGATCCACCCATTCCTGCATCTTCTTTTTACCACTAACAGCCTGTCATGCAATGAAATGGATTACTTTGTTGGGTTAGTTGGTATCAACCAATCAGTTCAACATCCTTTACAGACTCCTCGAAGCCCAGAGTCACTAATGGACTTTAGATTATCTACTTCTCAGTCAGTGGGTTTATCCTTCTATGTCAAACAGTAAGAGAAGAAAACTTAGTTTTATAATGTATAATATATATAACTTGTGGAACTTACCTGCAATGTAGGAGAGTTCTTTTCGAGGTCACCCCAGCTAAGTACCCAGACTTGATCATGCGACTTATCATAGTGGAGTTTTACTGGGGTTGGATCTGTGTTCACAACCTGTATAGAAAAAATAGTAAATAACTAATGTGACAGGAAATGCCTATTAGCACATCAGCTGCACTGAAATATGACCTAGTTTAAATGTACTTTTAAATTACATAAATGACACCTCTTGTTTGCATATATAATTACAATAATATAGTATGATTCTGTTTAACTTAGACAATACAAAAATATGTAACTGACATATATTGTTGCAAATCTTACTGACCAGAATGCATGCAGAATGCTGGAAGTATCATGCAGAATGGTAAGCCAGGAAGGAGGAATTATAGCTGGACACTATAAAGGAGGAGTCAGGCAAGGCACAGTGAACAATCCTTGCAACTTCATGCAGAGACAATGTAGCTGAATCCAGCAGACCATTTTTTTTTAGGACCCTAGTGTCAGATGCTGTTTTATAAGAAGAAACAGATGAGTTACTGGTATGCACAGGGTTGCCATGGTTAGTCAGGATATCCAGGCCAAACTAGGAGTGGTGATGGAGTAGAGGGAAATGAGCGTGTCACCACTAGAAGGGTTGAAGGTGTAGAGGGCTGCACTAATTGGAAAACTGTACCATGGATGTGAGGCAAGGGAATCTAATCACTGACAGAGTCCTGGAATAGGAGGCTAATTGCTATTATCAATAACTGGTTGTTGAAAGGTAGAATCCATGAGTAATGGTGCTAATGTAGAAGAGAAGGTAGTTACATGACTTCTTCCACTGACTACCCTGGATGATCGAAATCAGAGAGCACTGATCATTACTACTAAAAGGTTTGAAAATAAGAATAGTGAGTGCTCAGCAAGGGGCTTCAGTCTGTGGGAGGTGGGAAAATAACAATGTCAAATAAATAAAGGGAGGTGGAGATGGTCCTGCAGATTCAGCCAACACTATGGAAAAATAAGGGATTCCACAATGCTGATGATGTGTCAGTCATCACTAGTACAGAGTAGGTGACTTTGCTGATGCATGCGTCTATTTAGCCGTCCTGTTCAGTGAGATGTGACTCTCTGGTATGGCAGCCTGAGTGGAAGTATGAGGTGCAGGTTTGCCAGATAGACTGTGTTAATGGATTCCCTGACATAGTCTACCAGTTGTCAAAACACAAATGGCCAGCACAAATTGGGTGAACCACCAATAATTATTTATTGTAAAAACAATGACTGGGAAAAATGCTGCAGAATATTACAAACCAGTTTTGACAAATGCCTTCTTCAGTGTAAACACAAGTGAAAATAAAAATACCATCCACAGTAGCACCTAAATACACAGAACAAGACATCCTCCCTACCTTTCACCAATTATAACATATCATTTAAACCTGGAGGGAACAAAGCCCCTAATTTAATTATCCAAAACTTTTCTTTTTTATTCAATATATTGTGCCAACCTAATTTATTACTTCCTTTAACAATAATACGATCAATAGCTGTAAATCTAAACTTGGCAGTGGGTCATTGCAAAACATGCCTATATAAAGCATTAGACATTCTTTGACAATGAATGCCAGTGAAATGCTCAGAAATATGAATCTTAAATTGTATAGAATTTGTCCTACATAAAATGTGGAACACTGACATTCAGCCAAATAAATCACCCATTCTGAAATACAATTAACAAAACAATTAATATTGAATACCACAGATGTATTAACAAAGGAAAAATGTTTGATTTTCATAACATGTTGACAAGCAGTGCAGTGTCCACAAGGGAAATATTCAATTAAAGGTATTCCTTCCATAGACTGTTGTACTCTATTATCAGTAGGCAAAGACTTTTTAAAATGATTCAAATTTTTTTTTATATTTTTCCCTTTTCTGTATGTAAATTGACATTGTAGGGGTAACATCTGACACAAATTTTTACCTGTCAAAAGAATATCCCAGTGTTTAACAGCTGATAAAACTGTCTAGAATTAGCACCAAAAGTTGTAATGAAACATATGTGATGGCCATCCTTAGAACATATATTGTACCTCAACAAAGTTGATCTATCCACAGTCTGGGCAAAACATTGGGCCTGATGTATAATAGTATCCTTATATCCCCTAGCATGAAATCTATCAGTCAATTCCTTATTATTTTTGTGCATATAATCTGAAGATGAGCATATTCTTTTGACCCTTAAAAACTGGGACTTAGGAATATTGTTGACAATGTAAGATGGATGGCAGCTGTCTGCCGCCAATAGACTATTGTATTCAGTAGCCTTTCTGAATAAAGTAGTATTTAATGTACCGTCAGGTTGTTTACTAGCCACCACATCAAGAAAAGAAATGTGTTGAACATCAAAGTAAATAGTAAAATATAGACCCCATTTGTTTTTGTTTAAATACTGAACAAATTCTTTTAAATATATAATGTCAGATTTCCATACCAACCGTCATCTAAATAATGGCTCCATATATTCATTTCTGGCAAAAAATATTAAGTGTTACATCATATATCAGTTGCTCCTCTATAAACCCCATGAACAAGTCAGCATAAATGGGGCAAAAGATGCCCCCATAGCCATCCCTTTAAATTGGAGATAATCCCCATTAAAGTAAAAGACATTTTTTGTCAAGACTTGTTCTGTTAAACATAACAGGAAGGTATTAAACCCAGGTTCATAAATACACATACAATTTAACCAAAAATCAATGGTTGGAAGCCTACCTAATGAGGTATATTTGTGTATAAAGCTCTAATATCAAGGGTGCGCATATACCAAGATGCATCCAATTGTGTATCCGCCAATATGTTTAAAAATTCAGTAGTATCTCATATTCTAGCATGAACTCCTACTAATAAAGGCTTCAGATACTTAGTTAGAAACCCAGATAATGGTTCTGTTAAAGAAGCATGACCCAACACAATTGGCCTTCCTGGAGGATTTGTAAGATTTTTATAAACTTTAGAGATCATGTAAAACTGTTGTGGCTGAGGATCAACAACCGTCAAATAATGTACTATATTCCTAGTATTAATATAATCTTCAAAAGCTATAGACAAAAAAGAATCTATCTCCTTTTTGAAGTGTAAAGTAGGGTCTAATACCATCTTCTGATAAAACTGTGCATCTGATAATTGACTAATAGCCTTCTGCACGTTTCCCAATCCCACAGGACTACTGCACCCCCCTTAGCAGCATTATTTATAACCACTTTGTGGTTATTTTTTAAAGATGCTAATGCCTGATATTGTTCAGGGATCTAATTTCTCCTCAAAACCAACTTATAATCAAAATTAAAATGCAATTCTTTTAAAACCTTTTGTTGAATGATAGACACATATTTATTCATTGGTGGGTGAAAAGTAGATGGTCTAAATGTAAACTGTGTTTCATTCTGAGCATTATCATTCTGAAAATATAACATTAAATTCAGTTTCCTACAAAAAATAAAAGATCATTAACAAAAACATTTTCAGTCACCATATGTGTTGGAACAAAACCCATAGACATGATCTTCTCAAAGTTGATGACCACAAATTCTGCTCTGAAACTATGAAATTGTAAGCAGTTTGCTTCAGTTAATTGGCCACACAATGAGTGCTGCAAAGCTTCAGCCATGATTGCAAATGCATTTATGAAGCCAAGATATCCTTGCAGCTTCATAAAGTGATGTTGGCACTGCACCCCAGTGCCACCAACACCTGCTGATGGTACCCCTAATAGCTTACACATGGAACAGCTGTCCCCTTCACCCTGCCCTAGGTATAGCCCTCATGAAGTAGCTGCTCATCTGATAAAACATTAATTTTGCAGCCATAATTCTGTAGTAATGGTCATGCAGGGTAGCTATAAAGGCAGCTGTATCAGGAAACCTCTGTCCTGCTGATATGGTTGCTTTCTGTATTTCTGACAGGTAGAATCACTGCACAGTAGGCAGCACTTTAATATGTAGGTCCTTGTAAGATAGTGCCCATCCTAGGTGGGGAATCTCTGGCCAGTGCACCTATCTGATGTATGCTGTAGGGTACGGGCACTTTCAAAATGCTCTTCTTGCATAGTATCTTCCTCACTGTTAGGTGCCAGATAAAGACCATCACTGTTCTATTGTGTGTGTGTGTGTGTGTATACATACGCATATGTCTGTGTATATGCTTGAGCATCCACTTGTGTCCATCTGTATAGCCTACATGTTTAAGTGTAAGTTTGCATCTGTTATTTTCTGTACGTACTTTGTCCCCGTTACAACAGATCTTTTCCCTGCCTAATCATAAAACTGATAAGCCAAAATTACTGATTGTATAATTTTTATTTGACGTGTGTCTCCCATTGCCCCTCTCCACTCTCCCCAGATTACTAGGCACAATGCATACAGCTGTGTTTTCTGAAAGGTGCTGACAAAGACATTTCACTGCGCTTCAAACCTTTCACACATGACTCTTTTTTGAATTGCACTCTAGTCATATTTCTTGATGATATGGCTCTTTGCTGCCTCTAGTGCAAAGTGTAAAGATTTCTTATAAATCTCTGTTATGCATGATACACTCAAGTGTCAAAGTTATTCCTCTTCACATAAAATTTTTAAATATAGGAAAACATTATAGCACTTTTTACATATTTTACCTCATGATTTTTTAGTCTATAACTGCAATATGTTTACATAGTTAGCTGAGGGCTAAGGTTAAAATTAAGAAACAAATCTAATAGCAAATAGTTGAATAACAGCTTGGGTTAAAACCATAGAAATTAAATAAGCTTAGAAAATTCTGAGCCTTAAAAATCTACAGCATTACAATATTGTCAGCTTTATAATCTGTATGAATGACTATTGTCAGGTCGGAGCACGTATGACTATACACCTTTATACAACAGTTAGTTTTTTTATTTGATTTTTCACTGATAAACAACTGCATGAATCAGGTGGCAACTCAAACCTTAGTGCACACATTTTGAGAGTGATACAGCCTGGGAGTACTTTTTGTTTTTTTAGATTTACAAAACATTCCAGAATGTTGCCGATTACACTGAACATACATTTTAAATAATGGGTCTGAAAGCTATTAAATCACATCACAAAAGATACAGTCCTCTCTCTGTTGGCTGTGAGATCAAGAAACTGTGAATCAGAAAATGTTTATCTGTTTGTCAAGGAGAGTACCAGCTGGCTAATTAAATGAACCTAATTCAAACTAATGATGCTGATCCTCAAGGTAATGCACTAATGACTAGCTGAAGTTGCAGATGACACTTAAGAACACTCCTGGGGTGTTCATGCAAGCATCCTCTGTATCCCTACATAATTCACTTCTCTTCCTGAGAGCACCTAATGAGAATATTTGTTTACTGAGGATTTTTGTTTGTTCACACTCTGCACAATTAAGCCTCACCAGTCTACTTTTATGTTTTAAAACCTGCCCTGGCAAGCCTGACTCAGCTGGTTACTGTTCTCCAGACTTGGAATTATGGGGAAGCCATCATAAGGAGAATGTCTCAAAGGCTGTTGTAGCACAATAACAGAGTGCCCTAACTATCTTAGCTCTTTGTACAGTACAAAGCTATTACCTTATAATGACAGAATTAAAAAAAAGTTATAGGAACAAAACGCACAGCTAATCTGGAGTAGTTCTATTATTTTTATTCAAGTGGCCATTTTATTGCTTTCTTTACATAAGAATGACTATATTTCAAAAATGCAAGTGACTTTGAATTACCACTGAGATGATATATAATACAGCAACTTTTCAGATGAAGAACTAACATACTGTATGCCACTTGAAGTTACCTGTCATTCAATATTTCATACATTAAACTATTTGACATTTCAGTTTATAACAGTGCTCTACCTGAAGGCTAATATATACTCTTTGTTTTCCACCATGTATCAATCACATTTAATGATGGACTAAAAAATATCCTTCCAGTTCCCTGCATGGTTAGTGACAGCAAACTGTAGATAAACTGGTAAGAGATAAGAGAAAGTTGCCTTATACCTGATATTACTTTGTGATACATTACCTTTAGATGAAAAGCAATGGTGCACTGATTTTTATACTCTGTGTCTACCATTTTTGACGTCTATGAATTCCAAAACAATATGCTCTCAGGATAAGACAATGTGCTGAGTCACCACTCTTCTATGAATGCTTGTGAGTTCACTTTGAGTCTTGCAATGAGAATAAAAAATGTTTTGGACCTGGGAGCATATCCCATGGACTTAATAAGCTATACTCAATTAAGAACTAAGCAAGGAAAGGCGTTAAACAGAAAGAGGAAAAAGATATAGAAACAAAGAAATTAAAGTAATCATATATTAATGACTGCTAAAATCAAATGTAATGGTGTAGGTAAACCGTTCCTCCAAGAAAACTATCATATAAAAAGTAATAGGCAAAGGAGGCAACGGAACACAGCAGTAAAAATCCAAAGTATTTATTCCAAAGACAGATAGGTGAGCACTTTTGCAGCCAAAGCCACTTCATCAGACAAACAAAATGCATAACTGTAGTACTTTTAAATAAGAAATAGCCAACCACAGATCAACAACAATTAAGGACAATTAACATTTAAAAAGATATAACAGTTCAAAATACAATTAAAAAAAATATGCTTTAAAATCCAGTAAAAGCACCAATATATGCACAAATAAACATGATAATAGTATTATCTGATTAAAGGTCTATTAACTAGAATGGAGAAATTTTGTCATTTAGACCCTTCCCCATGTTCACCTTCATCCTGATTATCCAGTCAAGTTCCTTACTCTCTACCTTGTTTCTGTTTGAACCCCCCCGTTGCCCACTCTAACAACTTCTATAACCTTAAAGTCATAATGTGTTTGGATAGAACAGTGTTGTCAGCCTTTCTAGAAATGTTATAGACATGTTCTCTCATCCTGTCCCGCAGCCTGCATGTAGTCATTCCAATATAACATGAGTGGCATAGTGTACAATAAGCTAGGTAAACAAGGTCCGTTGTATTACAGCTGGCACTAGCTTTAAAACATATCCTTTTCCTCATATCTGGGTGTACAAAACTTGCCCCACTATCTATTAGATGGCAATAACTGTGGGTTTTGCATGGATGTGTACCTATGGAAGATTGTATAGTAGCATCCGTATCATATCTAGGATGACACAGCATCTTCTTAAGAGATGTATTGTTTTTATATGTGTAACTAGGAACCTTCCCTACTATAGAACCCACTCTCTCATTGGTCATAAGTATATTCCAATATTTAGAGTAACAAGACAGGTGTTGAGAATATCAGGATTAACAGCTGATGATTCTTCTTTTGGTAGTGAGCTAGATGCACTTGAACAAAGATTTATGAACAGGGGCTATGACAGGAAAGAGGTTGGAATGGTAGCAACTAATATAAATGGACTAAGGTCACATGAAGGAAAACCATATTTTTCTGCACCATCCAAGTTCCCTAAGGAAAGAACAGACAGGAATAATGGTCTGAAGATACCTGTAACTTATGCCAGTAACATCAGGCTATTACAGGACATCTACTCTAAACAATGGAAGTTTCAAAACATGGGCCTCATACGATTGCCACCATATGAGCGAGGTTTGAAGCAACAAATAAATAATAAAAAAGAAAAAAAAAGAAAAACTTGCCTAAATGCTCCCCACACCCCCGCTACTTAAATATAGCAACTCCAAGATCGCACTTCAGTGCAGAAAAGGGAAATCTTCCCATTCTGCACTGTATGGAGCAATTTGTTTTAACCTTCAAACTTGTAAAAATTCGATCATATGGTGTCTTTCATGTGACATTCAAACTTTTACAAGTTCGAGGTTATAATAGGAACCTAAAAATAGTACTAGGGCACTGGATTATGTGGAGATATAGGGCACTATGCACTTTTATAATTGAGATCATTGATGAGTAAAGAAATATATTGTTTCCAGTGGTGTGATGTCTGCCCTAGATAAAATGACCAGTAAAAGCATACCACAAAATAAATTTCCCACGGAGTCTGATAATTAATAAAATAAGAAATCTCAAATTTTTGTGCAGTGTTCATTGAGGTAAAATAATGCAACGGACATATCACATGAGGATGTGCAAAATGCCCACAGGGATGACTAACTGTCAAAGCTTGTTAATAAGCATTAGTTGTTTAATAGTGGTTCCTTCTTTTTTTTTTGCATCTTCCAAATCTTTGGCCCAAATTTTCCCTTTCTGTAGGAAAAAAAATGTGCTCAGTCAAAATGCTGTCTTACTAATGTACACACACACACACACACACACACACACACACACACACACACACACACACACACACACACACATACACACATATATATATATATATATATATATATATATATATATATATATATATATATATATGAATCTATGTTAGAAGTTCCAGATTTCAGAAACTCGAAATACATATGATATGACTGAGTTTCTGAAAACTTAGACTTCAAAAACACAACAAAAATCCACCTTTTTTCCTATGTTTTGTAGAGGGCAAGCCTCCCCTGCACTCCCCATTTGGGGACTGTGCCCTCAACACCACCTGCATAGCATATATACCAACTCCTAGAAAGAACTACAGTAGGGAAAAGGGTAAATTCCCAAATCTTCACTGTAACATAATCTCCACTGAAAAGCTTCTAGTTTTAAGAAACTCAATCACATGCTGTCTACCATGTCAATTTTGACTTTCTGAAAACTTGAACTTCTGAAAGGGCCCCATACATATATATACACATATATATATATATATATATATATATATATATATATATATATATATATATATATGTGTAGATAAATATATATATATATATATATATATATATATATATATGTGTGTGTGTGTGTGTGTAAATATGTGTGTCTGTGTGTGTGTGTGTGTGTGTGTGTGTGTGTGTGTGTGTGTGTGTGTGTGTGTGTGTGTGTGTGTGTGTGTGTATATATGTATTTTTTTTTTCATTAGATGTATGGTTGGGTTACGTGCATATGTGTACTTAGTTGTTTACTGGTTTTGGGGGGGTATAATTAGGGCTAGAGTATGTGTGTATGTGTTTGGAAGTGTTTAATGTTTTTTTTTGGGGGGGTTGAGAAATCGCTGTTCTGTGGTTTTGACATTTTCAGCTTTCGCTGAAAATGTGTCAATGAAACATCATTTGCTGTTTTCAGCATACAGTGTTTCAATATAGACCCATATATATATATATATATATATATATATATATATATATATATATATATATATATATACACACATATGTGTACATAGCTATTTCAGAAGCTCAAAGTTTCAAAACTTCGAACTTCAAATGACCGAGACCATAAGATCAAAGTTTTGAAACTTCGAAAAACTAATAAAAAAAAATAAAAACAACAATTTTTTTTTTATATCTTTGCAAGGGGAGCTTGCCACACTGTACCTCCTACACCCCCTGTTAATTAAATATATCCACTCCAAGATTGCAATACTGTGAGGAAAATGGTAAATATATCATTCCAGACTGTACGGCGATCTCTGTTCAAAACGTTCTAACTTTCAAAACTTCGACCTTATGGTGTCAGCCTTTTGAAGTTTCAAGTTTTGAAACTTTGAGCTTCAGAAGGGATCCATATATATATATATATATATATATATATATATATATATATATATATATATATGTATACACACACACACACACACACACACACACACACACACACCTACATATAAATGTTCATGAAATGCCAACATTTGTACAAGCAGTTCTTCAACTTAAATGCATTTGTGCCAACGGTTATAACAATGCAATTTCTGTTTATTAGTAGAATCTTTGGTTCTACTTTTATACTGGAGTCATTAATCTAGAGAAATTAACCGCTTTCTATAATGCATTGACTATCTCATATTCTTAGTATTCCTACAGCAAGAACTGATCATATAAACATCTAAGTTATTGCCTGAAATCACTCATCACTATATATTTTTCTGTTCTTGTAAAGCTGTGAGAAAGGTTTATTTAAAATATGTAAGGGATGGCAGTTGCTAGCACATTTCAGGAAAATGTCATTATTTTTATATCTATAGGTAGTAGCAGATAGTTTTCTAACCAACTGTTTGAAAGTAACACCTAGATAATGTCTAGCAAATAAATTAGCTGTAAAAGTAAAGGTATTTCCCAAATAATGGTAAAGTCATAAACAAACCATGTTAAGAGTTGTTGCATCACCTGTGCATGCCAACCAGCAATCATCCAAGCAATGCTTCCTGTCTAAAACATGTTTATGAAAAGGATCAGATGAACTAGCTTCTAGCCAATGGCTTTAAAAAAACATCGCATGAATAAACTGGCACAAACAGGTGTAAATTTAGATCCCATTTGCTGTGCCTCTGTTGCAAAAAGCAACCCTCATTAAAGAAAAAAGAAAAAAAACATTCCTGGTTAACACCATCCTTAACAAATATACCAAACATTATGAAAAAATGGTGTGTATAATTTAGAACACAACCAAAATACCAGAGTGATGTGTGATGGAACTAGATAAAAGCTTAAAGGGTTAAAGACTTATAGTGCCTGCTATTTGAACTGTTTCTTACTGACATTGGCGCGCCTTGTTTGCTGTAGCATACACTAGATCCAGGCCTGTTGAATCTAGCTTTGTTTGTATAACTTGAGCACTAATCCAGGCCTTCTTAAAAGTATTCAATTGTATTTATTACTGCTTGGTAGTAACCTGATTAAAGTGTAGCTATCATTCTAAGCCTTTTGGTTTAAGCACGTGGGCTTCAGACCAGTAGTTTTACATTAAGAAGGTTTTGTGGTCTGCACTCAGGGTTGCCAGACATTCCTATTTGGGCAGGACTGTCCCGAGATCAGCAGCCTGATCCCGAGTCCCGCCCTGCCGGTTTAAATCCCGGCCAGCCTCCGCTTTGTTTGTTTTTTTTTTTTTTTTTTTGATTGTCCCATATACCTGGCATACGGGCCAATCAAAAATTGCTAAACACGGAGCTTCTTGTGTTCCGCATTAAACACGAGAAGCTCCGTGTTTGACTGGCCCATATGCCGGTATACGGGCCAATCAAAAATCGCTAAACACGGAGCTTCTCGTGTTGAATGCGGAACTGCAATGCATTAAACACGAGAAGCTCCGTGTTTAGTGCAGCCGCGCAAGTGAAGTGGTACATTCATTTGAACAGTCTGCTGAAAAAGGTAACGCAGATACACATTCAATAAGGCTCTTCAAGACTCAGCAGTGTGTGTGTTTAACACATTTCCCATGACGTTTCAGCCTGTCATTTTATTCTCGTGGGTTTAGAGGCGAATAATTTGCTACAACAATTACATAATCATACTGCAAAATAAAAAGCAATGCTTCTCAACACAATTTTATGTTCAAAAGTTGCTCCTAAAGGATAAAGTGCTGTTTTAAACAAGACACGCACAACTGAGTGGCAAATTACTTGTACAGAGGTCAAAACTAGGCAATTACCTCTAAAGAACAAAAGCAAAGTTGGAGTTTTTAAACTTTCGACCTTACCGTATCTATAGGGTTCCCGGGCATACTCCAGGGGTACAGTCTTAACAGCGCCATTCCCTGTCCCAGACAGTGGGGTGCCTGCACCACCCCCAGTGCAGCCCTTCTCTACCCTGTCAACTGGTGTGACCAGAAACCGCTTCAACATAGTCTTTGTTGCCACCTCTTTTCAAGTACAGCACTGTCTTTTTTCTTAAACACCACTTGCTACGGAGAAGGACTACTCTGACAAGTTGACAACAACAGCTCACCGGCTCATAGTCCATGCGGACCTGAACAAAAGGGCAGTACAAAGATCCCGACCCCGCCCTATACTGCCTTTAGGGGCGGGGATACTCTGCATCGCCTGGAAGGATTGGAGGAGTTTCCACAGCTAACCCTGCTCAGCGGTAACTTTGGAACAAAATGAGCGGTCTAGGCAGATGGCTGCAAAACGCTTGTAATCATGCCTCTCAACCTCTTGGACAAACCCAAAAGTAATGCGTGGACCACAGCCCCAAAACAAGACACGTTTTTAGATCTCGCTCTTTTAAACTTAGAAAGATGCACAGCTACTGAGTGAGCTCAATTTTACCTTTTTTTTTTTTTTTTTTTTGGTCTTCACTTGCCGTGAGAGACCTTCTTCTTGTTTTTTGCTGGAAATCTGGCAACCCTGTCTGCACTGTTGTGGCAGGGCAGGTAGTTTACATCCTTCTAAGTTGGGAACTGCTGATTGAAGGCTCAGTGTCTGTTATTCTAAAAGTGTATTAGTTCTGGTTTAAGAACTTGGGCTTCAGGCCAGTCATTTTACACTAAGAAGGTTTGTGGTCTGCACTCTTGAGGGAGGAGAGGCTGGACTCTGCCCTTCTGAGGTGGGAATTTCTGGTTAGAGGTTTATTAGTGCCTGCATATTTGAACTGTTTCTTACTGAAATTGGTGTGCCTTGTTTGCTGTTGCATAAACTAGATTCAGGCCTGCTGAATCTAGCTTTGTTTGTATAACATGAGCACTAATCCAGGCCTTCTTTTTTGGAGAAGGTTCCCCTGCACCCCAGTGGCAGCACTGTGCAGTTTGAACTTGTTTGATTGAAGACTACAGGAACAGGGCTCAGTTTTGAGATTTTTTTACTGGTTAATTGGTTAATTTGCTTAAAAGCCTTTTCTGATTGCTTGTAGTCATCTAAAGCTTTTATAAGTGTATTTTTTACCGTTTGCAGTCATTAAAAATATTTGTCCTTGTTTCCCACCTTTCTATGCTAGTATAGTCCAGTTTTCAGGCTAGTGCTGAATTCAGGGCTGTGTTACAAGTTTTTGAGTTGCCCATACCTCACTTGGATAGAAGGAGGTTTTTCTGTTCACCTGTGAGAGAGGAAGCTTTGAGCAGCCATCTGTCCCTGGAGGAGTGATTCCAGCCCAGAAGTTAGTAGTTTATAGGCCATTTTGGGCTAAGTTCTATCTATTTCATTTCCCTGCTGTAAAAACCACATTTGCACGTTTTTACATGTCTGGGCAGCACCAGTTAGCTAGGGTTAAATTATTCCCGGCTCCACCAAGTCTTCTCTTCAGTTTTTTCCCTTGAAAGTAGTCTAACTCTCAAACTAAGCACTTAAAAAGCATCCTATAGTCCAGCACTTGCTCAGACCTAATAGCAAGCACTAATATACCCCGACACTTGATTGCCCAGCAGGGCAAGGCTCATTATTCAACCCTCACCAACCAAGTGACTAAGCAGCTCACCCTACTATTCAGGCATGACCAAAGGGCAATTGCAGGTATACTCTCCAATCCAGCTGGTGAACCTGGGTATCCTGAGGCAATGTTACAACTGCCTCATGTACACAGACAACCCTCACCTCCTACCACAAAACATTAACATATGCGAGAGATGCAATTGTAGAGCTAAACTGGAGGCTAAGCTCTCTTCACCCAAGAATGGAACAGGCAGTCATGAGGAGAAGGTTAACATTTGAACCACACCTCCAGCCTCACATATACATACTAAACCAGCACTGGCAAAAAATACACATAAATACATGAAATCATACATGGAGGCTCTAAATAAAAACCTGCAAAAGCATTAGAGACCTCCAAAACAGACTCCCAAAAAATCTGCACCTCCCATCACAAACCAGACAGCACATAAAACATAAAATCAGTGTGCCCCACAATCACAGCCCTTAAGGCAAAATAACATACCTAACACACTAGTAATAGGTGACTCTATAGTCAGGCACACTAACGTCCCACTCACTAGGCTGGGCAAGGAGGAGGTTACTGTTAGCTGCCTGTCGGGAGCCAGAATCAGTCACATAACACAAGCACTCAGGTCACTCCAGAACAAGTACAAATATGACTCTGTCATTGTTCATGTTGGTGTGAATGACTTGACATGTACCTCCCTGGACTGCATGAAAAGAGACATGGAAGAGCTCTCTGATCATGTAGCCCAGGCTGGTATGACCCTGACCCTGAATAGCATCCTGCCCTCACCAAGAATGATACCGCAGTATAAAGAAAAAATTATCAATTTCAACAATTGGCTAAGCTTCTGCCATCATTCAAAGGGGATCCAGTGTCTGTCAGCCTGGGATGACATGCTCGACAAGCTTTGTTGCTTTGCAAGAGACGGCTTGTACCTGTCACCCCTAGGCTTTCGAATACTGGCCAAGGCTCTTGCTGCCCCCATAGTGCCTTTTCTAGGCAAGGCTCAAAAGGCAAACCCACCTCCATAAACAGCACAAATAAAAAAATGAGGGTTATGCTACTCAACGCCAGGAGTTTCAATCTCAAAATGCATGTGCTCAAAACAGTCCTCAGTATGGAGAACGTCGACAACTCATACCACACATTTCGGCCACAGAACATGGACCGAAACACAAAAGGAGGGTGTGTATCGATATTCATTAAGGATACCTACGTCTCCAGATTAGTGGCATAGCCTGATACCTCTGAGATCATCCTTGTGCAACTAACTTCAGGCAAATCTGCAATGCAAATTGTGACCTGCTACAGATCACCCTCCATGACCCTGGGCCACCACTCCGCCTTTCTGGAGACACTAGAAAACATGAAGGTCCTACCGAACACCCTAATATTGGGCAATTTCAATTACCCTACAATTAACTGGGAAAACTACTCAAGTACAAGCTCCCAGGTGTAGCGATTCCTGGAATTTGTCAGCTCAAATGCCCTGGATCAGCTGGTAAACTCCCCTACCAGAGGTGAAAACATATTGGACCTGGTCATCACCAACATGGGTGACAGGTGTTCCGCACCGGAGGTCAACCCATCACTGGTTAGATCAGACCATAAACTAATCACTCTGGATGTCCACACCACACCACCATCCCCAACCAAGGAAACCACAGTGAAAAACTTTTCTATAGGAAACTTCACCTTACTTAAGACAGAGGCGGTAAGTTTCACAGACCTCACGCTAAAGGATACAGTGTTCCAAGATGCAGGAACCTTTACAAATGCACTCTATGAGCACCTACAAGGATGCATGGATCATGCCATCCCTAGCAAAATTAAGACTCACTCCCCTAAGAGAAGGAAACCAGTCTGGTGGACCCCTGCCATAAACAGGCTATACAATAGGAGGAGGAAACTAGTTCAGAAAAAAAGCAAATCCCAAGAAGGAAAGACATCCTTGATCAGTATCAGTAAGAAACTAAAGTCCTCATAAAATTATCCAAGGCTAACTTCGAAAGAAAAATAGCCAAGGATTTGAAAGATAACTACAAAGCCTTCTTTAGCTAAGTCAAGAATCTAAGTGACAACTCGCAGATATGCTCTGAGCTAGTGCAAAATAGCACAAAATATACTGAACCTATTGATATTGCCAACATCTTGGCAGATAGATTCAGTGCAAATTTCACCTCCCTCTCACCCCCAAAAGGGCCCACAATAATACAAGAAAAGTGTAGTGTCCCGGAAATCACAGATGCACAGGTGAAACAGCCCTTTCAAAAGCCAAAAGCACTGCATCAATGGGGCCAGATGGTGTCTGAGGCTGCGTCTTGCACGAACTACAGAACAAAATAACCCCCCACCTAAACACACTGTTCAATCTCAACCTCTCCACAGGCTACATGCCCATAGAATGGTGCACAGCAACAGTTATTCCGCTCCACAAAGGAGGGGCCACAAGTGACCCTTATAACTATCGCCTCATAACCCTGACTAGCCTGGTCTGCAAGGCTGTGGAGCACATCATCATGGAACTCATTAACAAATACTTTGGGAACCTCCAAACACTTGACCCGACCCAGTTCGGCTTTGTTAAGGGCAGATCATGCCTACTAAATCTGGTTGACTTCTTCAAGACAGTCACCAAGGCCATAGATGAATGGAAGGTGGTTCACACAGCCTACCTTGACCTCGCCAAGGCTTTAGACACCATTCCCCACTTGGGAATTTTAGAAACACTCATCAGCCTGAACATGAACCCCTACGTCATGAGATGGGTTGCCAACTGGCTTACAGACAGAACTCACACAGTAAGAAGAGCAGGCTCCAGGTCCAACTCTAAACCAGTCACAAGTGGTGTCCCACAAGGCTCAGTCCTGGGACCCCTACTGTTCAGCATATACTTCTTAGAGGTACAGGCAAACACAAGAAGACTATGGCTAACCAAGTTCACAGATGACTGCAAACTGGGAGACATAATTGACTCTACGGCTGACACGGACATTCTCCAAAAGGGCCTTACTGAGACGGACACCTGGTGTCAAAGTCATGGTCTCAAGCTAAATGGCAATAAATGCTTAATCATCATGTTTGGGAAAAACAAAACACCCATGAATTACCACATAGGTGGCAGCCCCCTTAATACAGAAGAGGTAATAAGAGATCTGGGGACCCAGGTAGATAGTAATCTCTCCTTTGTCAATCATATTGCCAAAGTAGTTAGGAAATCCTTCTATGTAGTCCATCTAATTACTAAAGGGTTCACATCTAGAAATAAAGAGGTTATAGTGCCCCTCTACTCGTCACTCATCAGACCCATCATAGAGTACAATGTCCCATTTGGGATGTACCTCACAAGACTCTTCCAACATCTGGAAAGACCATAAAAGTACCTCAACAAGAGGATTACTGGCTTCAAACATATGTCTTATGCAGCCCGACTGGAAAAGCTCTGGCTGTACTCAGTGGCATATCGCTTACTCAGAGGTGATCTCTGCCTGACTTACAAAGCCATGTCCAACTCAGAATTGATGGACATGCTCCACCTAAAGAAATCCAAGTCACTGCGAGCTACTCACTCTAGTGAGCTAAACCTCACCACAACAATAAATAGAACATGCTGGAGGGATAGATTCCTGTCACAGAGACTCCCCATGCTTTGGAACAAAATTCCTAACTACATTAGGCAGAGCCCCTCACTAACACTCTTTAAGAGAAACCTTGATGAGTGGATGGGTAACAGAAAATACACCCCTGGGATCACTTCATTGGCTCTTCTTGAAAGAGGCTCAGTTAATTAATCAATGGGGTGGCAAAGCTGACACACTCTGGCTAGGCTTATAAATGCCCTCAGGCAGATAGCCTAGTACCTACCTATGAACCTATGAACCTATAATGCCTGGACATCTAAACTGCACAATTAAGTGTCTCTGTCAAAACTTATCTTTGAGTCCTGAAGTAATCCAAGAAAAGATGGGTTTCAAACGTTGCTTCTAAAAATTCAAACAATGGCTTAGTAAGTCATCCTGGAAAAGGCTGTATGTTCTTATAGATTTTTGGAGATAGGTAAAAGTATTGTTTAATTGGGTCATTCGCTGCAAGCTATTATAATAAATCTGAATTAGTAATGCTCTAATTATCTGATTCACTCTAAAATATGCTACCAGCACTAAATGTTCTACAAGGAAACATCTCCAGTACTTATTATTAATGCCCACCCCTCCAGGCATGTCTAAAGGTCAGTTCCCTGTGCTTTATCCTATTAACCTGGTGAACTTGGGCATCCTGAGGCAATGTAGCAACTGCCTCTTGTACACTGACAAACCTCTCCTCTTACATCCCAACACTCAGACTTGTGAGATATGCATTTATATATCTAAATTGGAAGCCACGCACTTTCTTGCCAAGACCGGAATAGTTGGTCAAGAGGAGAAGGTCAACACTTGCACCACATCAAATGGAACACATAACCCTCCAGAATACACACCAGCACTGCCGTTACATAAAAACACAAACCACACACCCACCTTCATGGAGGCTCTCAATAAAAATCTACTCAAACTGCAGTTGACCTCCAAGGCAGAAATGCACTCAAACACCACAACACAACACTAATGACAAGACACATAACTCTCCTGAAGAGTGTGCTACTCAAACAAAGCCCCTAAGGCAAAACAGCCCAACACACTAGTCATAGGTGACTCAATAGGGAGGCACACTGATGTCCCACTCACCAGGCTGAATAAGGAGAAAGTAACAGTCAGCTGCCTGTCAGGCGCTAGGATCCACCACATGACGCACGCACTCAGGTCCCTCAACAACAGGTACAAGTATGACTCTGTCGTTGTACATGTGGGTATAAATAACCTGAGATGTACCTCCGTGGACTATGTGAAAAGAGACATGGAGGAGCTCAGAGAAAATGTAGCCCAGGTGGGTATGACCCTAGCCCTGAGCAGCATCCTACCATCACCCAGAATTATATCACAGTTCAAGCAGAAAATGATTGATTTCAACAACTGACTAGGTTTCTGGTGTCATTCTAAGGGGATCCAGTATCTGTCTGCCTGGGATGACATGATTGACAGACCTCAATGCTTTGCCAGAGATGGCCTGCATGTATCAACCCTGGGATTCCAGATACTGGCCAGGGCTCTTGCCACCCCTATAGTGCCTTTTTTAGGCACTGCTCCAAAGACCAAATTACCACTGTAACAGCTACAAATAAATGCAATGTGTGGGTTATGCTGCTCAATACTAGAAGTCTATATCTCAAAATGCACTCACTCGAAGCACTCCTTAAAATGGAAAACATCAACGTTTGGCCATAACAGAGACCTGGTTCAAGGAAGCAGAAAGCATCCCTGCACTACCAGGCTATAACTCATTCCACACCTTTCAGCCCCAGAACTTGGACCGAAGCTCCAACGGTGGTGGTGTTCCCATATTCATAAAGGATGCGCACACCTCCAGACTGGTAGCCCAACATAACGCATCTGAAATGCTTCAGGTGCAACTAACACTGGGTAAGACAGAGATTCAGGTCGTAGCCTGCTATAGGTCCCCAACCATGTCCCAAGACTCACACTTCATGTTACTAAGCACCCTGGAGAACATTAAGGTCCAACCTAATACTCTCATACTGGGTGACTTCAACTACCCCTCCATTAACTGGGAAAATTACTCATGTACCAGTACATTTGGCCAACATTTTCTGGAATACATTAATTCCAATGCCCTAGACCAGCTCTTTCTTAACCCCACTAGAGGTAGCAACATCCTTGACCTGGTCATTACTAACATGGGCGACCATTGCTCTACACCAATAGTCAACTCCTCCCTGGTTAGATCCGACCATGAACTAATCACCTTGGAAATCCACATCCCTCCCACTCCCCAGCCCCCCCCCCCACAAAGGTAACCACCACAAAAAACTTCTCCAAAGCTAACTTTGGGCTCCTAAAACCAGAGGTGGCTAACTTCACTGCACCCATGCAAATGGAGATGAGTTGCATAACTGCCAAATCATACAACAATGCACTGTACAAACATGTACACAAAGGCATGGATCTCACCATACCCAATAGAACCAAGACGCTCTCCTGCAAAAAAAGAAAGCCAATCTGGTGGTCCTCTGCCATAAACAAACTCTACAACAGAAGGAGGAAACTGATGTGGAATAAGGTGAAGTCTCAAAAATGGAAAAACTCCCTTATCAGCCTCAACAAAAAGTTGAGATCCCTCATCAAATCCTCTAAAGCTAGCTATGAAAACAGAATTGGAGCAGATAGTAAAGACAACCACAAGGCCTTTTATAGTTATGTAAAGAATCTCCATGGCAATACTCAGATTTGCTCTGAGCTACTGCACAATGGTACCTCCTCTACCAAGCCAACAGATAATGTCAATATACTGGCCGAAAGATTCAGTGCCAACTTTACCCCTTTCTCTATCCCCCCAAGGGACCAGTCACAATACCAGTAGATTGACAGACACCCAGTATTACTGCTGCACAGGTTAAAACAGCACTGCCCAAGTTCAAGAATACAGCTTCTATGAGACATGACAATATCCCTGGCTGTGTTCTACATGAACTGCAGAGTGAACTGGCACCTCACCTGTGTGCCCTTTTCAATCACAGCCTCACCTCAGGCTTTGTCCCTACCAAATGACGCACTGCTACAGTCATCCCTCTCCACAAAGGAGGAGTGAATACAGACCCTGGGAACTATTGCCCCATTAACCTGATGAGTCTGATATGCAAAGCTATGGAACGCATCATCATGAAAATAATAAACAAGGATATAGGGAATCTCCAGACTCTGGATCCAACACAGTTTGGTTTTGTGAAGGGTAGATCATGCCTGCTCAAATTGGTCAACTTCTTTGAGTCAGTCACCAGAGCTGTGGATGAAGGCAAGGTGGTTCATACAGCCTACCTTGAGCTGGCCAAGGCCTTTGATACCATTCCTCAGTCAGGAATCATAGAAAAACTCACTAAGCTGGGCATCAAGCCCTATATCACTAGGTGAGTTGCAAACTGGCCCACAGTGTGAAAGTAGCTGCCTCCAAGTCAGACTGCTGACCAATCACGAGTGGAGTCCCACAGGGTTCGGTCCTGGGTCTTCTCCTGTTTGGTATCTACTTCTCTGAAGTCCAGGCTAAGACGAAGGGACTCTGGCTGACTAAGTTCGCAGACGATTGCAAGTTGGGAGCTATTATTTACTCCCCAAATGATGTTGACATCCTACAGAAAGGCCTCACTGAGACCAATGACTGGTTTTCTGAATCATGGCCTTAAGCTCAATGCCAAAAAATGTGTTGTCATCCCCTTTGGCAAAACCACAGTTCCCATGAATTACTGCATCAATGGTAGTCCACTGAACACAGAAGGCATTTTAAGAGATCTGGGAACACAGATTGACAGCAACCTCTCTTTTGACCACCACATTGCCACTGTGGTCAGAAAGTCCTTCTATATGGCACATCTCATTACTAAGGGTTTTGCATCCAGGAAGAAAGAGGTCATTGTCTCCCTCTACTCTTCCCTCATTAGGCCAATCATTGATTACAATGCCTCATTTGTCATGTACCTCACTAAACACCTCCAACAATTGGAGAGGCCACAAAAGTACCTCACAAAGAGGATCCTAGGCCTTAAACATTTGTGCTATATGTACAGACTAAAAAAATCCAACTATTCTCTGTCTCATATCTCCTACTTAGAGGCGATCTCTGCTTGACTTACAAAGCCATGTCTGACCCAGCTCTGTTAGAAATGCTACGTCTGAAGAAATCCAATCCATCTGCACCACACACTCCAGAAACCTCAAACTCATTACCACAATCAACAGAACATGCTGGAGGGACAGGTTCATAACCTACAGACTGCCCATGCTATGGAATGGACTTCCCATACATGTCAACCAGAGTACCTCACTGGCCTTCTTCAAGAGAAATCTTGATGAGTGGAAAGGAAATAGAAAATTCACCCCAGGGATCACTCCAGTGGCTTTACTCGACAGATGCACTGGGAACTAAGGTTGGGTGGCACAATGCCAGGGTAATCCTATGGGCTAGGCTTGCAAAGGCTCCAGTGCCATTAGCCTAGTACACACCTATGAACCTATACTCTCTTTAAAATTTATAAGTTGGATCCTGATGCATTTTATTATAGAATGTGCAACTGGAAAGCTTTGCTGAAGCTTGTATATAATTTTCTGAATTATACCAGACTACTAGTGTCTAACTGTGTAATTACTAAATCAGGGTAGGAGATAAATCAAAGCCTGATATTCATCCCAAGTTAAATTAAAATTACCAGGTTTGAATTAACAATGTTAGTCAGTGTAGCAGCTTAACAAAAAAAAAAAAAAAACATGATGCTCAAATGATTTTCAGCAGGGTCTACTGCACACACAGCCTTATAGACTATAGTGGTTAGCCATCTGCTGTTTATCACTCATGCTATTAACTTTTTTTTCATTCCATTATTTGTTCTAAGTCAACCAGCATCTGATTTGCTCTTGTAAATTGTCAAAAATATAGAAATATGCTCATGTAACTACCACATTCTTCTATAAGACATATTTCACTCAAGAATAAAATAAATGTTAATCTCATTTTGATTAGAAGTTCTAACTGTGATATGTGTAATGGTTCTTATTGATGTTCACTGCCTATAACACAAAATGGACCACGGATATATTAAAACAATATGACATACTGTCACTTATAAAATTAATATTTCAGTTTTTAGTCAGTGAGTGGATAATATTTTATGGTGGTCACGTTACTTCATTAGGTGACTGCCCATTTAATTTTTACAAAAACAAACTGCTTTGCAGACACCACTACTCGGTTCATCTGAAGTCCAATACTATTTCCATCACCTCTAGCAAGTGATGAGTACTTTGTGGTTAGCAGAAGAAGAAACACACGGGAGAAAATGAAACTCTGACTGTGCTACAATAGAGGTGGCTATGAATTAGCAGATGCAGGTATGCATTCCGTGTTCTACAGACTGACACATTTCAAATGGTCTGCAAATCAAGGATGGGATTGGAAGCACAATCTTTAGAAAGTACTTTAAATTTTAATTTAGTCCAGAATATTAATCCATTCTCAGAGAGAAGCTACAGCTCAACAATTACTATGAGCAAGTAGATTTACATATCAGAAGTCGCATACACTTTCTTAAATGAGCACAGGAAATTGAACAAATCTTTATGGTTCCCTATAAGATTCAGCAAAATGCATAACTGCTACATAGCTTTATTAATTCACAAAGGCATTTATTAACATAAATATTAAAGCTATATTAGAACTGACCAAGGGGTGATGGAAGAACAATTTATATGGGAATCACTGATAAAAATAATCACTCATGCAAATTATTTTTCAAGTGTGCACCATTATTTTACATGTTCATTGAAAAGGTAATTGCTTTAACAATTGACTAAACAGCTGGTAACATTTGGGGGTGGGGAGGGGTGAGAAGGTCTAGTGTATGTCAGCTTGGGATAGTATAACCAATATACTAACTTGCTTCTCAGGAAACAACCTGCACCATTCATACCTTAGTTTCTGCATAACCGACAAAGCCTTTGCTGCCCTAATAGTGCAATTTTTGGCAAAGTCCATGTACTAAACATTCCAACATGGATAAAAAGACCATAGAAATTCCAGATCCTGACCATTTTAATTTAAAACCTGAAATCATAAGTTACCAGATCTTAAGGTACACCTGTTTTTTCAACTCTTCCATTTCTGTGTAGTAACGGAGACCTAGATTTAACATGTAGATAACACTTCTTCCATATATGAGCTCAGTGCCTATCATGCTTTCATGTCTATGGGAAAATTTATGACATTTTTGGGGGTGTCAGTATTTGTCAGAGATACTACTCTATCTAAACTGTTTCCAACTGACCCACAGCTGAACTTATTAAGGTCTAAATCATGTTAAATAAGATAAATGATCATTGCATATCATCATTTACAGTCACCCCTCATAAACCCTGATAACCATGAAAACTTTTTAAATGTGTTAGTATAATTGCCTATAAATACAAACATTTATGCTGTCGGACTTCAATTATCTGGCTATTAGCCAATGTTGGGCATGCCTAATGACTTCCTGACTTAATAAATGCTACCTCTTAGAGACACGTATTCAATCTACTTCCTGAAGATGCTTATAATATAGATTTTCCTAACTAGCATTGCCATCTCTTGCCCTATCGCTAATGTATCTCTGTCACTGCTGAAATCTAACCATAGTGATCTTTTCTTTAAAAACTTCCAATAATAATGCCATTGTATTGAGCATCTCTGAAGTCAAGAAATTTATAAGGGAAATCTAATAAAACTTTATGATGATCTAACTCAACATTTCTTTGCAATATTACTAGCGCCCATATAGCCTAATTGTTACCAATACCTCAAAACATTTATTTTATTAGTTATTTATTTACTTTTCTTTTATTACTCCTTTGTTGACCAGGTTAGTCCCCCTAGGGTAGTGGTCTTTTTTCAGAGAAGACCCAAGATAATATTTCTATTAGTAAGAGAAATCTGGACAGGACAGCAGGAAACATCACCTATTCTTTTATCTAAAGGTGCTGTGAGATCTTAAGTATCCAACTGAGCTGTCAACAACTCAAACAGATGGGATCTCAAATTAATGTCTCAAGCAAAGGATGAAGTAAGCAAAATATTCATATCTGCCAATGAGCAATGACTAAGCAGCCCACCCCAACAAGACCAAATATAACAAAAATTTTCAAAAATAATCACCATCAGTGATCTACTCACTTTATTGTACACTACAATAAACTATTAAATGTGCACAACAACAACTATCAATCTAGCTATATCTTCTTCTTTTGGTTGTTCCCATTAGGGGTTACCACAGTGGATCATCTGTTTCCATTTCTTCCTGTCCTCTGCATCTTGGTCTGTCACACCAACCACCTGCATGTCCTCTCTCACCACATCCATAAACCTTATCTTAGGCCTTCCTCTTTTCCTCTTACCTGGCAGCTCCATCCTTAGCATCCTTTTCCCAATACACCCAGCATCCCTCCTCAGCACATGTCCAAACCAATGTAATCTTGCCTTTCTGGCTTTGTCTCCAAACCATCCAACCTGAGCTGACCCTCTGATATACTTATTCCTAATCCTGTCCATCCTTGTCAAACCCAGTGCAAATCTTTTTTTTTTTTTTCAAATATATTTTTATTGAATTTTTCAAACTTTTCAAACATACAAAGGAAAAACTGTAAGTCATTGCGGGAAGCAGTAAAGTATAGGTATATATGTAACAATTAGTGCAAAAACTATGCATTTAAAACACAGCAGTTATCTTACAGGGAAGCTTACATCTTAGAGATCAATATAAGCAGTAAAGACCCCCAATAACTTATTACAGTCAAAGTCTAGGGATACAAATGGAAAGTGGCTTGGAAGGAAGAATATATAACTGTCTTAAGAAGAAAGAAAAGCGGTAAGGAGGGTATAACCATAAAAAACAACTATTTACACCATGTACTTTTATTTATACCGTATTTACATCATATTTACACCATAGATGCCAGAGGATAACAAAATATAACAAAATATTTTGTAAAATCAAAAGTTACCGTGTGATGGTAACAATGTTAACAGTGAACCAAGTCTCAAAGCTGGAGCAGTATCCCTTGCCAAAGGTGGAGGATGTGTTTGAAAAGCTGTCGGGAGGTGAAAGGTTTAGTAAACTGGACCTCAGTCAGGCATATCAACAAGTAGTGCTGGAACAAGGGTCCAAGACGTATGTTACCCTGAACACACACAAAGGTTTGTTCCAAGTAAATCGTTTACCTTTTGGGGTTTCCTCGAGTCCAGCTATTTTCCAGAGAATAATGGAGGGACTAGTGGCAGGAATTCCAAAGGTGGCTGTGTATTTAGACGATATCCTGTTGACGGGAAGGAACATTCGAGAGCATCTGGAGACGCTGAATGAGGTGCTGAGACGACTGCGAGAGGCAGGCCTACGGGTGAAACGGAGTAAATGTGCTTTCATGGCAAAGGAAGCAGAATTCTTGGGCTACAAGGTGGATGCATCAGGCCTACACCCCCTGCCAAATAAAGTGGAAGCCATTCAACAGGCACCAGCACCCACAAATGTTACAGAACTGAAAGCCTATTTAGGCTTACTCAACTATTATAACAGGTTCCTGCCAAATCTGTCAACCCTGTTAGCTCCTTTACATAAGCTATTAAGGAAGGAGGCTCAGTGGTCGTGGCAAGAGGAACAGGATAGAGCGTTTGAACAGTCAAAGGAACTAATGCAGTCTTCAGAGGTTTTGGTGCACTACGATAGTCACAAGGACTTAATTTTGTCATGTGATGCCTCACCTTATGGGTTAGGGGCTGTGTTGGCACACTGGATGCCAGATGGACAAGAGAGACCCATTGGGTTCATGTCACGAACTTTGACACAAGCAGAGTCAAACTATTCCCAGTTAGATAAAGAGGGTTTGGCTGTGATGTTTGGAATCAAGCGATTTCACAAATACCTCTATGGGAGGAAGTTTACTATTTGTACCGATCATAAGCCTTTGTTGTCACTGTTCAACGAGATGAAAGCAGTGCCGCAGATGGTTTCTCCCCACATTCAGAGATGGGCTGTAACATTGAGAGCTTACGAATACGAGATTGTTTATAAGCCCGGGAAACACCATAGTAATGCGGATGCACTAAGTCGTCTGCCGATACCAGGACATCTTCAAGAACAGGAAGCGGAGGACCGAGTTTTGATGATGGAAGACATAACATTGGTGTCTGCTAAGGAACTGAGTGTCTGGACACGTAAAGACCCGGTGCTTGCTAGAGTGTTTCAGTGGGTCCAGCAAGGCTGGCCAGTCCAACAAACGGATCCAGTTTTTCGACCTTATGAGGTGAGGAAAACAGAGCTGAGTGTGCAAGATGGATGCGTATTGTGGGGGGCTGGAGTGATAATTCCGTCCCCAGGAAGACGGGCACTTTTACAGCAGTTGCATCAAGGTCATGTGGGCATTACCCGAATGAAAGCTTTAGCCCGAAGTTATTTTTGGTGGCCAAAATTGGACCACGAGATTGAAGTCGTTGTGAATGAGTGTAAAACATGTCAACAACATTGCAACTTGCCGGTGGCGGCGCCACTACATCCATGGGAGTGGCCGAGTAGACCTTGGCAGAGACTTCATATAGACTATGCAGGACCTTTCATGGGGGCCATGTTTTTGATAATCATGGATGCTCATTCGAAATGGATGGATGCTTATCAAGTCAAGACACCCACTTCTCTCGTTACCATTGAATGTTTGAGGAGGAGTTTCAGTAGTCAAGGACTGCCTGAGACTATTGTATCCGATAATGCTTCATGTTTCACGAGTGAAGAGTTCAAGGGTTTTCTGAGAAAAAATGGCATTGTACACATCACATCAGCACCCTACCATGCAGCTTCAAATGGTTGTGCTGAAAGGGCTGTCCAAATTTTTAAAGCAATGATGAAAAAGTCTGGAGAAGGAAGTATGGCAGCAAAAGTATCAAGGGTGTTATTCAACTACCGTATTACACCTCAATCTACCACGGGTTTGTCACCTGCCGAGATGTTGCAAGGACGTAGATTGAGATCCACGTTAGATCTAGTGTATCCAAATGTCCGAGCTAAGGTGGAGGGGACCCAGTGGAAGCAAAAAGAATGTCATGATAGACGACGGAGAGAGAGAAGTTTTCTGGAAGGAGATGCAGTAATGACACGAAATTTCAGTTATGGACCTAAGTGGATTCCAGGGTTCATTGTCAAGAGCACAGGACCATTGTCGTACCAGGTGAGATTGAATGGAGATTTCTTGGTAGAGAGACATGTAGACCAAATTCTACGGAGCGAACAGAAGAAGGATGCCATGGAACTGCTGGCCTCGGAACTATCGTTAAGTTCGGAACCAGGGCTCGCAGTGGCAGGAGGATCACAAATCGAGGGAGACCACCAGAACGTGGAAGGAGAGGTTTCTGAGGATCCAACTGTTCCAGGGAAGGACACACCGATACCTGAAGTGGTAACTGTGACACAGGAGTCACCTAAGGTGGTACCACTGTGCCGTTCTAAGCGTGTGCTGGTTAAACCTAGTTACTTGAAGGACTATCAATGTTAACAAAAGTGCATGTATAGATTACCAGCCTAGAAAAAATAGTAGATGGTATGGTAACCCGTTAATAATTAGCTTGTTATTTACAAGTAAATGATTAAATGCATTGTGGAACTTGTTCCCTAGTTTTGCTTATGTAAGACAGTATGTCTTAGCTTAAAAGGGGAGGAATGTAGTATTCGGGCTGGTAATGTGGTTGTTGTACTGTAGGGGCGCTGTGGGGAATTCAGCATGTACTGTTGGTTCTATATTCTCTGGTAACCTGTTGGTTCTGTGTAGTAGATGACTTGCAGAAGTTGTGTGAAGAAGCATGGGTGCGCACCTGGAGGCTCTTAATAAAGAAAGGCCTTACAACTCTATAAACCATGTGGTCTCCTTCCTTACCACGATATAACAAAACCTGAAATCATAAGTTACCAGATCTTAAGGTACACCTGTTTTTTCAACTCCTCCATTTCTGTGTAGTAACAGAGACCTAGATTTAACATGTAGATAACACTTCTTCCATATATGAGCTCAGTGCCTATCATGCTTTCATGTCTATGGGAAAATTCATGACATTTTTGGGGGTGTCAGTATTTGTCAGAGATACTACTCTATCTAAACTGTTTCCAACTGACCCACAGCTGAACTTATTAAGGTCTAAATCATATTAAATAAGATAAATGATCATTGCATATCATCATTTACAGTCACCCCTCATAAACCCTGATAACCATGAAAACTTTCTAAATGTGTTAGCATAATTGCCTATAAAAAGCACCAACCTCCTCCGAACACAAAGTTCACCAAACACAAACACAGTCCGCTGTTCTGTCCAATAAAGGGATTTCCTCCAAACTCCAACAAATATTCCACCACCGATAGTGTAAGGAATATATATTTATTGTTAAACAATTAAAACACAGAAATTAGCAGCAAACAACACCAGCAATTCGTCTTACAAATAAACCTTTTGATTGAGCACGCTTTCGTCCATAAGCTACTGGACTTCATCAGAATCTACACATTCCTTAAGGTTTAACCCTTAAATATGCGTCTAAAAATATTATTCAATTAACCATCAATTGATAATTGATTCAAGTTAACCTTTTAAAGGTATATGGTGTAATAAAACAATGCCCAGTATAATCTGAACTACGTAAAAAATGTATTTATATGTATATATGTGTGTACCAGATAAATATGTACATATATACCCACACACGGAGCTGTTTATGTATACACATAAAAACTAATAATGAAAGTAGTTGAAGTTACTTATTGGTTACTTGAATCAATTATCAATTGATGGTTAATTGAATAATATTTTTAGACGCATATTTAAGGGTTAAACCTTAAGGAATGTGTAGATTCTGATGAAGTCCAGTAGCTTATGGACGAAAGCGCGCTCAATCAAAAGGTTTATTTGTAAGACGAATTGCTGGTGTTGTTTGCTGCTAATTTCTGTGTTTTAATTGTTTAACAATAAATATATATTCCTTACACTATCGGTGGTGGAATATTTGTTGGGGTTTGGAGGAAATCCCTTTATTGGACAGAACAGCGGACTGTGTTTGTGTTTGGATAATTGCCTATAAATACAAACATTTATGCTGTCGGACTTCAATTATCTGGCTATTAGCCAATGTTGGGCATGCCTAATGACTTCCTGACTTAATAAATGCTACCTCTTAGAGACACATATTCAATCTACTTCCTGAAGATGCTTATAATATAGATTTTCCTAACTAGCATTGCCATCTCTTGACCTATCGCTAATGTATCTCTGTCACTGCTGAAATCTAACCATAGTGATCTTTTCTTTAAAAACTTCCAATAATAATGCCATTGTATTGAGCATCTCTGAAGTCAAGAAATTTATAAGGGAAATCTAATAAAACTTTATGATGATCTAACTCAACATTTCTTTGCAATATTACTAGCGCCCATATAGCCTAATTGTTACCAATACCTCAAAACATTTATTTTATTAGTTATTTATTTACTTTTCTTTTATTACTCCTTTGTTGACCAGGTTAGTCCCCCTAGGGTAGTGGTCTTTTTTCAGAGAAGACCCAAGATAATATTTCTATTAGTAAGAGAAATCTGGACAGGACAGCAGGAAACATCACCTATTCTTTTATCTAAAGGTGCTGTGAGATCTTAAGTATCCAACTGAGCTGTCAACAACTCAAACAGATGGGATCTCAAATTAATATCTCAAGCAAAGGATGAAGTAAGCAAAATATTCATATCTGCCAATGAGTAATGACTAAGCAGCCCACCCCAACAAGACCAAATATAACAAAAATTTTCAAAAATAATCACCATCAGTGATCTACTCACTTTATTGTACACTACAATAAAGTATTAAATGTGCACAACAACAACTATCAATCTAGCTATATCTTCTTCTTTTGGTTGTTCCCATTAGGGGTTACCACAGTGGATCATCTGTTTCCATTTCTTCCTGTCCTCTGCATCTTGGTCTGTCACACCAACCACCTGCATGTCCTCTCTCACCACATCCATAAACCTTATCTTAGGCCTTCCTCTTTTCCTCTTACCTGGCAGCTCCATCCTTAGCATCCTTTTCCCAATACACCCAGCATCCCTCCTCAGCACATGTCCAAACCAATGTAATCTTGCCTTTCTGGCTTTGTCTCCAAACCATCCAACCTGAGCTGACCCTCTGATATACTTATTCCTAATCCTGTCCATCCTTGTCAAACCCAGTGCAAATCTTTTTTTTTTTTTTTCAAATATATTTTTATTGAATTTTTCAAACTTTTCAAACATACAAAGGAAAAACTGTAAGTCATTGCGGGAAGCAGTAAAGTATAGGTATATATGTAACAATTAGTGCAAAAACTATGCATTTAGAACACAGCAGTTATCTTACAGGGAAGCTTACATCTTAGAGATCAATATAAGCAGTAAAGACCCCCAATAACTTATTACAGTCAAAGTCTAGGGATACAAATGGAAAGTGGCTTGGAAGGAAGAATATATAACTGTCTTAAGAAGAAAGAAAAGCGGTAAGGAGGGTATAACCATAAAAAACAACTATTTACACCATGTACTTTTATTTATACCATATTTACATCATATTTACACCATAGATGCCAGAGGATAACAAAATATAACAAAATATTTTGTAAAATCAAAAGTTACCATGTGATGGTAACAATGTCTAATGGTTATAGGGCCAGAAATTATACTGATGGAGGTTTTCCTGGAATGTAGTGTTAGAGACCCACATTTTGGAAGACTATTTAGTTTGGATTAGGTCAAAAAGTCTACACCAGTAATTCTGAAAATATTCTTTTTTTCTTTTTGTTATTATTGCATAACTTATGTGCAGATATATATTTGATTGCCATTGATGTAAAGTTTTCCCTAGCTATTGTTGAGGGATTGACACAGTTCTTGGCTATAAAATATTTTAGAAGGGCATAGGCTGTAACACAGATGTGGCAATGGATACCCTTAAGAGATTTAGGAATAATATTTAAAATCATAGTTTGCCAAGAGAATGTGGTTTTTTCGTATCCCATTTTTTCCAACTGAGTTCTGAGAGAACACCAAAGTTTGTAAATATTCTTACAGCTCCAAAAGATGTGAAGTATATCTACATGTGGGAGGGAACAGAACGGACAGGTTAGGTTTTTATTGTATCCGAATTTCAGTAAGACTGCTGAGGTATAGTAGGAATTGTTGTTTATCATAAGCTGAGTGTAAATTAGGTTTTTGAAGGGGGTTAAATTCAGGGTATTATTGATTGTTTTGCACTTAGACTCCATAGAAATTTCTCCTTGTATACTGTCACAATATTTGGAAAATAGAAGTTAAAGATTATACTTAATGCTTGACACAAGTTTATAGGTATTCAAAATCATTTTGTTCTGTAGGGAAAGTGATTTAATGATAGATTGTGATACTATAATGTCTTGCTCCTTCACTTTATAGTAAGAGAATTTTTGTTTTATAAGTGAGCTAATTTGCCTTAAGATAGGATCATATTTGTTAGGAGCACCAAATAAAGCTTTGACCTCGGCAACATTTTCAGAATTATAGAAGTGCCAAACTATAGCTTTCTTAACAATAGGGAAGTTTGTTAGATCGATCATTGTATTACTGATTTTTAAGTTAGGGTTTAGGTGAATAGGTTAGAGAATGGGAATAGTATTGTGTGAATTTAAGGAGGTCATCAGAGTTTGAAAGATGCAAATTTTGTTCTTTAGTGTAGGCAAGATCTTGAACTTGTAGTCACCATCAGGTGCAAGAAAAGGGACAGCATATGGATTGAGTTTTAACGAATATATATAGTTGCACCAGATTTTGATCCAGGTTGGGTACCAAGTTTCAGCAGAGGGGTCATAGCAGGCTATTTGAATTAGACAGCTAGCATTAATGATGTCGTAATATAAATTAAAATCTGGGAGACTTAAACCGCCTTTGTTCTTTGGGGTAATTAGATTCCTGTATGATATTCTAGTTGATTTAGGGAACCATAAAAACTTTGAGATTGTGGTTTCCATTTTTCTGAAAAAAATTTTTGGAACGTTTAAGAAGATGGAGTTAAGATCAAAAGGATTCTAGGCAAAATATTCATTTTAATGATAGCAGATTTTGATAGCAAAGAAAGATTGATGTTTTTCCATCTAGTTAGATCGTTATTTATCTGATCCCAGACTCTATATAGGTTTGCTTTTATTAGTTCTTGGTGAGGGTGTGTGAAATTTATTCCTAGGTATTTAATTGTATATTTGAGAGGAATGTCAGACAGGGGGAAGTAATATTCTAAATGGTTTGCAGGGTTTAATGGAAAAATAGATGATTTAGCAGGGTTTAATTTATAATTAGCAGCCTCAGCAAAAACATTAATAGAGTTTCGAATTTTATGAAGATCGGTGTTGGGAAGCTCAAAACAGATGTTTAGGTCATCTGCAAATGCAGAATAATTTATATCAATGTTGAAGACTTTTGGGATATGGTGATAAGTCTTTTGTTTAACCCAGAGAAGGAAAGGTTCCAGATATAAATTAAAAAGATAAGGTGAGAGTGGGCAACCCTGCCTAGTGCCATTGGTCATTTTAATAGGGCGTGATAAAGTTTTATTTATATACAGGGAAGTAGAGGCATTGTTATAAAGCATCTTAATAGTGTTGATAATCAGATCAGGAAAGTTAAATAATTTCATGGTTAGGTAAAGGAAGTTTAGATCAAAGTTATCAAAGACTTTGGTAGCATCAAGGGTGAGTGCATAACGTGGGTGGTTATCACTTTTTAGAAACAACATTAATGTGTTTAAGGTAAGAGTATTGTCACACAGCTGCCTCTGTTTCATAAATCCCAACTGTTCAGGAGAAATGACTGTAGCTATAACTTTCTGAATTCTATTAGCAAAAATGGTAGATAAGATTTTGATGTCAACGTTAATAAGGGCGATGGGCCTATAGCAGAGAGGGTTGGACTTGTCAGAGTTTGGTTTTGGGATGAATATTGTTTTTGAATTGTTCATATACTTATCAGTAATCCCTTTCGAGATGATATAATTATACATAGCAAGGAGTGTTTTAGAAAGGTGACGACTAAAAGTTTTATAAAATTCTCCTGTAAAGCCATCAGGACCTGGCGCCTTATCTGGTTTAAGCTTTTTAATAGCTAGCATTATTTCATTCAGTGTTATAGGGCTGTTTAGAAGGGTGTTTTGCGAGAAGGATAATTTTGGAACAGATAGCTCATTTAGGAATGTTTTGCGCATTTCATTTGGGGTCTGGTTTTGGGGATTATAGATTTCAGTGAAGATATTTACAAAAGAGTTAACAATATCTTCATTCCTGTATAAGTTTTTCCCTTTGTATTTTATTTCATTAATATAGCTTGGTCCCTCTTTGATGTTTATGAGTCCAGCTAGTGTTCTGGAGGGGGTTTGGGCCCATTCCGAATATCTGTGAAGGAGTTTGAGTTCTACCAAGGATTGATTTAAGTGAAATGAGTAAATTTTTTTTGTATCACATGTAATTTCTTTTCCAGTTCAGGAGAAAAAACCTTTTGTAGTTGTGCATCAGTCATCTTTTGCTCATTGTTGAGGTTATTGATGTACAATTTCTCTTTATTTTTATAATAAGATGATTTTTGTATGAGTATTCCTCTGATGACCGCTTTGGCCGTAGCCCATTGGATAGCTAAGGGGATGGTGGATAAACAAGATTCTGCATCAAATTGTTTCAAATAATCATTAATTTCCTTCAGAACATCTTCTTTTTTAAGAATGTTACTGTTTAGTGACCAAGTGGGACTACTACCACTGCGATTCAGGTGGTGAGTGGGATTAATACAAAGTGAGACATTTGAGTGGTCGGATATACATCTAGCCTCAAGGGCAAAGTTTGTAATTTTGTTTGAAAAGATATCAGAGACCAAAAAATAATCAATTCTGGACCAGACTTTATGTGAAGCCGAATAAAACGTGAACTTATTTAGCTCTCTGTCATGGTCAAATATTAAAAAAGGGTCAACTAAGCTGAAGCTATTTATCAAATCCTGAATAGATGCAGTTACTTGAGAGGGCTGCTTCCTGTTTTTATTTGAACTATCATTCAAGGGGTCCATGAGTGCATTCCAGTCACCACCAATAATGAAAAGATGATTAGGAAATTGAAGTAGTAGATTATGTATTTCATAGAAGAATAAGTGCTGGTTTGTACAAGGGCTATATAGGTTTAAGAAAAATAAAGGGGATTTTACCTGAGGGTATGAGCAGGAAAATAAACACCATCTACCATTTGGGTCAAATTTAGTATTTAGCACTTCACCAGGAAAGGATTTTTTAATTATTATTACAGTGCCTTTTGATGCAAGACTATTCCCTGCTGATATCACAAGTTGAATCCAATTTCTTTTTAATATTATCACATTGAACATTTGTCATATGGGTCTCCTGTAAAAAGACGATGTTGTATTTATCCTGAAAAATCAGGTGCATAACTAGTTTCTTTTTATTGATTTCTTGAAGCCCATTTACATTCCAGGAATTCACACTAATCATCATAGTTAGATTCAAAACGTAGATATATGCTAGGATAAACTAAGAAAAAAGCCCTACAAGGGACGATGCAATTAATAAACACATTTTTTATATATGACAGAAAGTGTAATGTGGTAGTAAATCATATTCTGGCATCCATGCTCCTTACCATAAACCCCTGTGCCTACCCACCTGTCTCCCTGAGTCATTTTTGAAAAAGTTTTAGATAGATACAAGTGATCTGTTTTTAAATATTTTCCCTTATGAAGAATAATACAAGAACAGAGCAGGGAGACATATAAACTAACACCAATAGTCCAAGCGCCAACAAACATTGGACAACTACACCATCATGCCACTCCCAAAAATGTTAAGGAATATTGAAAAACATATGTACATACAATGGACAGTTAAAGGCAAAGTGATGTTCGAGTTAGGAGTTAAAGGAGATAAAACAATATCACCATAAGAACATAACACATACAGTATTTTTTTTTAGATTATTGATCTTGAAAATTTTCATGCAAATAAGCAAGTGAGGTTGGAGTAATATAGATAATAAAAGTTACTAAGCAATTGAAACCAACACAATTTATAACCAGAGCTATTAATAACCTTTACAGCAGATAGTAACGAAGGTTCTATTTATAACTGGCATAACAGTAAGTACCATCATAACTTAATACTATGTTTTGGTCTCCTGTCTGGAGAAGGGACAGTCAACTTAGATAAGCTCTAACTGAGCATACTGCTCTAAAGGGAGGTTAATGAAGGGGGTAATTATAACAAGAAAAAATTACAGGTTAAATATATATGTCAACAAACAGAATAGCTCTGAGTAATGTAAATACATTTTTTACCTATCTAGATATCTAGCTGGGTTTACTAAATATGCATTACACACAAAATTACATAACAATAGGATTAAAGAAGGAAAGACAGAAACAAGAGCATTAATTGACAACCTAAGCAGATAATTGGATTTTCACTAAATGCAGTTCACAATAAACTACATAACTCACATATCATCACAAACCAATAAAAAACACAGTTTAGCCAGCTTTTAGCAAGCAAGCAAGTTTTAGCAAGCCGGCTGATTAAACCAAGCACAAGCATACAGCATATCAAGCTCACTAGCTCTGTAGATCCACCTTCATTGAGAGAAAGAACAAGTCATCCATATCCTGCACTTTCAGTATAGAGTTAAAACATCATGATTCATGAATCATGATTGAATCATGGTGAAAGTAGTCAAAATGCTAATTTGTGTTACCATGCAACAACAGATAAATTTCAAACTTGAAGACATATTTTCAGTAAAGGTAGCACAGCTGTGAAGCAGACTAATGGATTACTAAACAGGCAATTGTTATTAGCTGTCTTAAAATAACTTTTGACAATTGCATAGGCTTTTTATTTTACTCACAGAGTCTGAGTTTGTATCACAAACACTTTCACAATGAGCACTTAAACACACACCTAAATACTAAATAGAAAACTAAATGTGAACACATAAAATATTGTTTTTGAAAAACTGAAAGGCACAGAAAAGCATGTCTAAAGTATGGCATTGTAGTTTTGCAACATGACCAGCAGATGGCAGCTACTATACAGTTTGATATGAAAGACTTCTGACAAAGTGATGTATTTGTATTGCTAGAAAAAACAAAACCTATATTGTAATAAATTCATTACTTAAACATAAGATTAGGCTGCTGAATTACCCTGACCAGAGTCCTTTATAGACCATTTAAATTACCCCCATCCTGAAGTGTCCAGAAAGTGTTGTTTTAGATCCATTTCTTCTTCCCTAAGCTCTAATTCATAATATTAGCATTCCAAGAAATGCACTGCTTCTTCTTCTGTTGCGACCTCCGACCTTGTGATGTCATCGGCTGATGTTCCTGTTGCATTCTGGGTAATGGAATGTTGAAACGGCCCTGGGAGCTTAGGGAACCCTTGTGGAGCTCTAAATAAGGCCTCAACAGGCCACAGGGAGCCTCGTGCACTGATACAAATGGGCCAACATATTGCTGAAGAGCTAGAAAGGAAAATAAAAACAAAAAAAAAAGCCAGGACATCCAGATGATGGTAAAAATAAGCTGGGAAGATGACAGGGTAAGTTAAAATCAGTTAGCAGTGTTATAAAGCCAGCAGAGATAGGTTTTTGTAGGTGTAATCATCTTGGATATACTATTTGTCAGTAGGGTTGCCAGCTGTCCGGTTTTTGACTGGACTATCCAGTTTTCAGTGAAATTGTCTGGTGAAAAAAAATCATCAAAACCGGACTAATGAAGTCCGTTTTTTTTTTTTTTGTGCAGTCAGGAGTCAAGGAGGACTGAAAAGTAAAAAAACTGAAACATACGCAAATTTAATTATGCAGACACAGTGCAAATTACCGCTGCCGCCCGTGTTCTCTCTCCTCTTCCCTTTTCCTTTAAGCATGGGCCGGCTTTAGTCATCAATCAGCTCATGCGTGCGTGCGTGCTTATTCCATTCACCAGTGTGGTGGAATGGAAATAAATCACGTGGAAATTTTAAGCAGCACAAGGGAATAAAAGCTAACAGCTCTCTTCTTAGGAACATCTTGCCCAGAATTGCAATAGCTTTGCTTTCACAAGGTACTGGATAGATTATTACTTACCTCTTGAAAATGTTACCTGCATACCAATGGTACCTATAGGTATGCTGTGTGCGGCCAACGGGATGATTTTGTTATCGTGTGTCAGAAATTAACTGCAAAGTTTACAAACAGGGTTGTAAGGCAGCATGCTTCTTGGCATCTCTATCTTCTAGTTTCTTTCTTTTTTTTTTCTGTTTGATTTTTTATTTGTATTTAAGAAAGATTTTTAAAAGCAGCGATTGCACAATTATTTTCTGCTATGTTGTGTCTTCTTTATCCTGACTGATCTAGATTGATAACATTAACAGCTTGGACATATTTGTTTGTATTACTATTTGTATCACCAGATTTTAGCATTAAAATGAATAAATGTTTCAGCTAAGCAAAGATTCAAATGACAGAAAAACTGCATTTTGTTTTTTTTTTATGGGGGGGGGGGTAGCAGATTAAAAGAAGCCTATCACTTTTTTGTCAGTGTGAGATACACAAAGTGCAACACTAGATGCCAGTAGAAGCTATAAGTCATCTCTTGTCTTTTTATCTGCATTGGGGGGGGGGTGTCCGCAGTGCAACTGTTCCAACAAACTCTCCTGTGTGCATGTATCTCCTTATCTCCCCTTCCTCATTCTCACTGTCTTGTCTTCTTCCCACTGTCCCGCTTTCTCTTTCAGTATGGAATTGCCTATGTTTTTGTTTCATCTGTTGAGTCTAATCTGAATCCAATCTGCTGCCTTGAAAGGACTCATAAGCCTCTTGTATATTGTAAGCTAATGCAATTACATGCTGAGCACAGAAATAGTGAGCCAGTTGGCCTTTTTTCCATCTGCTTCTGAGAACCGGTATGAAATGACTAGAGCAAACCCTGAGAAGGGGAGGCTGACCCTAGTAAGAAGTGCTTTGCTGTCTTTTCAGATGAGCTCCTCCTGCAGATGTGCATTTGACAGGACAGGACGAATGAGGCTGTATGATCTTGGCTGGGATGGATAATTTGTTACAATGGGTTTAGAGAGGTCTGAGCACCAGACACTAGCTGTTAAATTTTATGAGCAGGTTTATGTTGTGAGGAAGGCAAAGTAAGCAGTAATAACATTTTCTGATGTACTGTACATACATCTGCATCATGCATTATGTGCACTTTTGCATATCAAGGAACAGATACACATTTCTAGTGTTGTGTAGTTGTGCTTAGAAGAATACAATGTTTGTCAGTAACTGTTGTAAAAATGTTAAGCCTAAGGACTAGGTGGCCTTAAATTACCTCTCAGTGCCTTGAATGTTTACATGTGGCACAAACGTGTATTCTATTCAAATCCATATTATACAAAATGTATTTGTTTAGTTACTTGGACTTTTGACAAGAACCTGTCATAAATACTTTCAAGAACTAACAGTTTATCACTTAACTAGGAGCGCAAAGTTCCATGATGTGTATGCAGTGCATTCCTTGCAAAAGGGTGTGGGTAGAAGGAATAACAATAATAAGAAAAGACATTCCATTAAGCATCATAAAAACTAAAAGGAGGAAAACGTATTAATAGCATACACTGCAAACTAGCAGGTGAAATTCCTCTGTTTCTACTTACGATGCTTAGACTTCACTCCCACCCCACCCATTGCAAAAAATGATTGAAAGATATGTAATGAAATGCATTTATTTTTTCACAGTTGGCCTGCAGAACCCTGCATGAAGAAAGCTACTATTTCTTTTGTTGGCAGAGTGTAGTGACAGGAGGGAGACCTCTAGGAAATGGCAGAAATTGGGTTTTTGACCATGTAGTCAGTTTTATTACTGGGCTCAGTATTGCTCTCTTGAAAATAAAGATATGTGTTTTTTCATAATTTGTGTACAGTTTATATTACCAAGCACATGGGTACCAATTCACCTCTTCCCAGTTTAGCACTTCAAGCAAAGAAGACTGCTACATCTGAGTTCAGATTGCATTTTTATTCCATTTGTTGCATCATGGCAAGGTGCATGCATGTGTGTGGGTTGACTAGGTGTCTTGGGCTACTCTTGGTTGTAGTTAGCCAAGCATGTACTGTATTTTGAACATTTTGTTGCCATTTACTTTGTAACAAAGTGTGGAAAGCTTTCATTTCCACGTGGCCATTTAGGAGTTTTGAGATCAGTTATAATGCATACAGCCCAGAAATGGAAATTTTTGTTTTATTCTTTAAATTTAATCTACCCAGTCTTCTTATTGCTTTGTTTAGCAAATGTGTATCAGTGGTTTGTACTATAAAATTTGAAATAAATGTTTTAAATTAAATCAAAATATCTGTAATCACTGTAGAAGTAAAGAAGACAGTATGCACACTGAAAGTTTTGAACAGTGTTTATGGCAACTGGGGAGAAATCGGCTGAAATAAGGCATCCAGAACAGAAAAAGAGGGTATTCCCTCTGTTCAGCTGACGTCACAGTGATGTCACAAAATGGGAGGGGCATGGTTGGGAGAGGGGTGGGAATGGGTGGAGTTATGAGTGATGTGAGGGGCATGACCTTAGTCCGGTTTTAGCTACAAAGAAACCTGGCAACCCTATTTGTCAGTCTTAACAGTAATTCATAGCTTTTAATCATATACTGTATTATCTTGATTATATTATTTTACTAGCTTTAACAGTATAGCTAGTTAAGCAGGTAGTTCCTTGAAAGCTTGCATAAAAACTTTTTTTGCTTCATCTGCAGAGTGTATTAGGAACTTCTGATCCCCATAGCTGAAGGAGAGGATGGCTGGGTATTTCATCTGGAAGCGTAATTTTTTTTTGATTAACAAAGCACAAAAAGGAGTTAGAACTTGTCTTTGAGCCTTAATGGGCTGGGGTAAATCCTGTGCTACTGTAATCCTGTGACCTCTCCATGAAATGTTACTTTTCTTTTTTGCAGCCATGAAGAGTGTGGTAACATGTGCAGCATTTAGAAGCCTTGCATAGATCTGCATAGGGACAGCATCATCTTGTGATCTTCGTAATGCTCTATGAGCTCTTTCAATAATGATTTCTTTAGCTAAGATTTTATTTTCAGTAATGTGTTCAAAAATCTCAGTTAGTATGACTGGTAGTTGTACTTGGGCAAACTTTTCTGGAATGCCACGTATTAGAATGTTGTTTCTCCTACTGCGTACTTCTAAGTCTATTATTTTTTGCTGTAAGTCACTAATAATTTTGTCATTTGTATTTACCTTGGTTTGTAAATTTTGTATTTGCTTTGAATTCTCCTCAGTTTTCTTGTCAATAAGATTAATTCTGGATGTAATTTGTTCTACATTAGAACCAAATGAATTTAATTTGTCTGAGAATAGTTTGAAATCTTCATGCAAGGGCTGTAATGCTGTTTTAAGGTCATCTAGTGAAAGAACAGACTCACCTTTAGATTTAGTAGCTCCTTTAATTGAATCCTGTGTTGATTTATTTATTCTCTGCCTCTTAGCTGTTGCATCCTTTTCAGGTGTCATTAGAGAAGATAGTTTGGTTTTAGAAGTTATAGCATCCATGGATTCTTGTTAGTTAGCCATCACTGGGTGAATTAAAGTGTAGGTTTAGGCCACAAGGGAGTGACTTAAAGAATTCTCCTTTAACTTTTCTTGTTTAGAACTCAGAACTCAGTCCTTCAGAGAAAATGATACCACCATGCGGTTGCGGCCTTCAGCCAGTCACTAGAGGTAAGCCCTTGCAGAAAAATGACAAATTTTACTTTTTAGACCAAAATGTTGCTATAGGTCTTTTCCATGAAGTGTAGTTTAAAAGAAATACTCCTTTCCTGTTCAATTCGATGCCAGATGCAGGTTTTTTTGAGCGGATAGATTTGGTTGATACAGGAGCAGCAGAAAGTGTGTATTCAGTGCTTGGCGGCCATCTTGAACTTCCCAGTGCAAATCTTAACATCTTTAACTCTGCCACATCCAGCTCTGACTCCTGCCTTTTTGTCATTGCCATCGTCTCCAACCCATATAACATAGCTGGTCTCACTACTCTCTTGTAAACCTTCCCTTTCACTCTTAGTGGTACCCGTCTGTCACAAATCACTCCTGACACTCTTCCCCACCCACTCCATCCGGCCTGTTCTCTCTTCTTCACCTCTCTTCCACACTCACCGTTACTCTGAACTGTTGATCCCAAGTATTCAAACTCATCCACCTTTGGCAGCTCTACTCCCTACAGCCTCACCATTCCTTTATCCTCCCTCTCATTCACACACATATATTCTGTCTTAGTCCTGCTGACCTGCATTCTTCTCCTCTCTAGAATATATCTCTACCTCTCCAGGGTCTCCAAAACCTGTTCCCTACACTCACTACAGATCACAATGTCATCTGCAAACATCATAGTCCACAGGGACTCCTGTATGATCTTGTCTGTCAACCTGTCCATCACTACTGCTAATAAGAAAGTGCTCAGCGCTCATCCTTGATGTAATCCCACTTCCACCTTAAATGCATCTGACACTCTCACTGCGGAACACACCACTGTCACACTGCTCTCGTACAGTGGAGGCTGGTGACTTCAAATCAAAGGGGGGCTGCAGGAGACAGCTGAATGGGTGGGGTCAATGGGAATGGGTGTGGCCAACTAGAAAGCGGAGGAGCTATGCTCAAAACCACAAAAACTGTAACTTTAATTAAATACTCTGCCCTGGGTGCCATACCATCATTATGGGAGTCCAATCAAGACAAAATGAAGTGTAGAAGAAAAAACATATTTCAATCCATTGGCTGCATGGCAGCTTACTTAATATCTAGATGGAAACAAAAAGGTTGTGAGGCATGAAAAATAAATTACTTTTTAAATACATTACTAGAATGCTAGTCAAAATCAAGTATAACAAGCAGCACTCAACTCAAACCACTTCTCCTTGTACTCCAGTTCTAATTATAATTTATATTCAGCTTTATTAAAGTACCAAGTAACATGCTGAAAGTAGCAATCTCTGTGATACCCCCACTTGTAAAAATGTTTCTTATCCAAAAAAGACTTGCTGCCTGACAACAACTATCTACTTGTTTCATGGGGAAAATATGATCAAAGTAAAAATGAAAAGCAAACAGGAAACAAGCTCAACATACATTGCTTAAAGGATTACTGCTCAGGATATGGACCGCACATGATAGATTGGCATTCTGTTTAGTTTCCAGGTAAAGCCTGTAATGAGCTCTTAAAATAATGTAATCCTGTCCTTTATTACAAATACTGTCATATGCATTTCAATAATCAAGGCTTATATGTTATCTAGTTATGCAAGTATTCTCTGCATGGCAACAACAGAAAGGCTTTCAATGTTGGCAATTCTTTAACAGTATGCTTATTAAAACTTACTTGCATCTTACAATCTCAGACAAGCTTACCAGATGGTCATTAAAGCACTGCTACTTAAACACAGAGCAACAGGCACTTTCTGAATAATAATAAGCATAAATCAACAGTATAAAATATGACAGAAACCAGAACATTCTGCAAAATCAAGGACAGATGAAAAGCCATTGTAGTACTTGTGTCTACCTTGGATGGGGGGATAGTCTGCACATTTACACTGCATAACTGCTCCTTGCCTTGCTTGGACACATCCAGAGTCATTACATGGGGGGGTGGGGTGCAACAAGTATGTCATAATTTGAAATGTCTCTGGCTGACTGCGATGGCCCTGACACATTTGTCATACCTCTCAACCTCAGAGCAAGAAATCTGGAAAAAGCTGTACATAGAAGTGGGACAAAAGCCCAAAAATAAGGACAATTTTAAATATTGCTCTTATAAATTTAGAAAGATAATATAATAGTAGGTCTTGCATTAGTATGAATTTTCTGGAGGGTATGAAATCTGAAACTGAAATGTCTGTCATTATTTTATAACTTCAGTCTTTAATGATTTGCCACTAATTTGCCAAAAAAAACCCCACAATTTTATGAAAAATGGACCAAAAATGTGATTCAGAAATATAAAATAGCCACACAATACAGCTGGGAACCTGTCAAAGAAGGGACACTTTTTAGTATTAGTACTGCTAACTTGAGCAGCTGACAGAATTAAAGAATCTACATACATTTCTGAAATAAAAGTAATCTATAACTGATTATTACAGTTATTTATTAATTGTAAACCCTCCATGTTTTCTTCCAAAATTGCCATTTTGCGGAGGGATTATTAGAGGAAGAGCAACATTTTGAGCCAGAATCAGGGACAGTTGAGAGGTTTGTATATGCCTATTTCTATAAAGCAATTTATTTGCATGCACCCCTCAACCTGTTAATGCAGGAAATCTGGACAAGGCCAAATATATGGGGGGGGGGGCATATAAACATTACTAAAAATTGCTCTTGTATAAAATGAGACAGTTGATCGAATAACAGGTCTTGTGTTAGCATGCATTTTTCTGAAGGTTATGAAGTCTGAAACTCAGTGTCTGTCATTATTTAGTGACTTCATTCCTAAATGATTTGACAGAAAACCACAAATTTTATGAGGAACAAACGAAAAATAAGAAGCAAAAATCTATTCATTCTGCAAAAATCTGGACAGTTGAGAGGTGTAGTTCAGCCAGGGCTGTCTTTGATTTGCTGCCCTTCCCCCCTCACAAAATCATAGTCGAATGGAACTTCCCCCCCCCTACAGCCATTCCAATGAACCATTACTTGGCTATTTCACCCCATTTACCATAAACACTAATGTGCATACTGTTTTACTTCTGCGATGATTTGGACTTCATTTAAAAGTTTTATTTTGCATTTTACAGTGTACACACTAATAGATATCATATCTGCTAAACAAAGCAATGCAGTCTCACAATGAGAACAGACTTAGCATTAAAACTTCTCTGCCCTTGAAAACTCACAATCACTGAAACAGCATTAAAACCCACATTCAAAGAAAATACATTTTGCCAGTGGCAGATTAACTTTGGGTTTGGGCTGTTTTCATATCACAGGCCCCTTGCACACGAAACATACACATGCTGTTTCATACACCTTCCTGATTGTATTAAATTATATTCCTTGTACAATACAGTACAGTTTTAGAGGGTGTTTTAAATTTATTGTTTTGAAATTTTTCCAGTAAGCAATGAAACAAAATGCATGCACCAGTAATGACAAAACTGCCCAATTCAGAACATTTCCATCATAAAAGTCTACTCAAACTTCTACAGTCCACCAGTATCAGTACATATGCACAATCTGTGAAGAAGTAAAAGTCATCTAAATAATTCCACATTAAAGAGATCTGTAACTAATGAAGAGGTTGCTGCTAGCAAACAACTTTGTATTTCATTGTTTCATCTACAAATAAAGTGCCTGTTACCCTTGAGGAATAAATTGCATATCTTACACTAAAAAAATGATAAGCTAGCGATATCGCAATAGGGAATGGATGGCAAACTGATAACAGGTTTATAGTTACTAGGTACCTTCGCATCCACCCCTTTTGCAACACAGTACAGTATCAGAAATACATCTGTCTACTGTGGGAGTAGAACCCACAGCCTTCTGCATCAAAAGCACGTATACTACCTGTTGTGCTATTAACAATGCAAGCAGGCTCAGCATAAGCAGCAATAAACTTTTGCTCACCTGCAGCTCTCAGCTCCTTGTAAAATCTACTCACTCAGTTGTATCTCTAAACTTTGCTGCACAAAGAAATCTGGAAAAAGCCAAAGTTTATTGTGGGGGGGGGCAAAATCCCAAAAACCATGGACACATTTTAAACATTGCTTGTATAATGCTGGAAAGTTGCTAGAATAAAATGCTGTGTTACCACCATACATTTCACTGCCAAGCCTTAAACCCAGGACCCTGTGCAAAACAGTCAGAGCAACATACCACTATGCCAAATCAGCTGTTTTGTAAAAGAGGAAGACGGAAACTTAAATTGCTACCATTTAGTGAATTAAGTTCTCACCATAGCACAGCTGTCAACCTCTTAGCACAAAACACCTGAACAAAGCCAATAATGGGAGAATACAGCCCCCAAACATTCAGTGAATTCAGTTCTCACCATAGCTCTCAACATCTTAGCAAAAAACACCTGGACAAAGCCAGTAATGGGGGAATATAGCCCCCAAACATATTCAGTGAATTCACTTCTTACCATAGCTCTCAATCTTAGCACAAAACCTGGATGAAGCCAATAATGGGGGAATACAGTCCCAAAAATAGGGACACATTTCAAATATCCATCTTATACACTTAGAAAATTGCTAGAATAAAAGCTTTTGTGTTACCATGCACTTTCTGAAGAATATGAAGTTTGATATTCAAATGTGTGTCATTTTTAACGTTAACCAGGAAAGTCTGACTTGGAACAACAGCTAATTTTTAGCAGAGGCCCAGGGAGAAACACTCCAGACAGACACATGTCTTTGTAAGATGGGAGGACACTAGAGGAAACAAAAACAGGGAGGGCATACAGACTCCACACAGAAGGTAAGGCATCCCAGCCAAGAATCAAACCAGAGAACTTATAGCTGTCAGGGAACAATGCTACCACTGCACCAATGCACTACTGGCTTTGCAAGGACACAAAAATACAGAGACCACAGATTTTATGAGGAACAGAACAAGTATGAGGGGAAAATCTGCAACATTTTTACAGATGGTGGTGGGTAGGGAATTCAGGCTCTTGCTACCTGGGCCCAAGGTGTAGGGTTCAAGCCTTATTCTCTACCCACCACCATGTAGCACCTGGGGCATTTTACGCACGCACTCACACACACACACACACACACACACACACACACACACACACACACACACACACACACACACACACACATGCGCACACAAGCACACTCACACACCCACCCTTCCACAGCTTCGTTACGCCCGTGAGATGTCCTTCCCTCCGATCCCTTTCCTGTTACAACTGCATAAACTTCTGGGATCTCTGCACTTGAATGCTTCGTTATCCGGACTGCTGCTCAGACAGTCTGCGCATGCTCCAGACTGTCTCAGCAGCAGTCCGGATATCGAAATGCTAGTACGCATGAACGAAAGTCCGCTATTTGCGATTGTTTTTTTTGTGTGTTTTATTTTATTTTATTTAGCTTTCTTTCTAATTTTATAGCTGCGGGGGGCTACAGTCTGGCAGTCCAATAGCACGGGCCGCCCCTGTGCATATCCTGTACCACTCTTACATACTTCTCTGCCACTCCCGACTTCCTCTACAATACCACAACTCCTCTCTAGGCACCATGTCATATGCTTTCTCTAAGTCCACAAAGACACAATGCAACTCCTTCTGACCTTCTCTGTACTTCTCCATCAGCACTCTCAGAACAAAGACTGCATCTGTAGTGCTCTTTCTCGGCATGAACTATCAATCTAGCCATAAAAAGCACTGTATTAAAAAACAGCAAAAAACTGAAAAATGCTGTTGAAAATAGCACTTTAAATTAAATATGGTTATACATTTTTGTTTAACTAAGCTGTAAAATGATGCAACAGCAGCAAGGTATGCTCAGAGCTAATTCATAAAGATTTTGCCTACTCAACCAAAGGGATATAGCTAATATACTGGCAGATATATCTAATGCTATCTTCACAGCAGCTGTAACTATTAAAGTTCCAGAGATCTCAGACTGCCTGCCCCATCTTCCTGTGATTACCATGCAGACAGTCTCAACTACTCTTTCCAAGGCCACAAAATACCATATCCATGGGGTTCAAAAATGTTCCTGGTTGCCTAATAAACAATGTCAAATATGTGCTGCCTGAAACCTGTTTGACTTCAGTTAACATCAGGGATAAATCATTGGACCACCCCTGTGTGTTATCTAGTTCTCTGATATGAAAGAGGATACCAAAAGTCTGTGGATGACTATGTTTTCCAATGACTGTGGCAGATTGATTGGCAGTGGAGATTTTGCGGTGTCAGGTTGCCAGCCCGGAGCCCAACCTTCACTAAAGACACACACACACACACACACACACACACACACACACACACACACACACCTACCTGCATGTCTTTAAAATTCACTCAACCACAAGGAGGACATGCAGGCTAGAGGGCCTTCTGTGTGGAGTCTGCATGTCCTCCCTGTGGTTGAGTGAGTTTTAAAGACCTGCAGGTAGGTGTCTGTGTGTGTGTGTTTGTGTGTGTGTGTTTGTGTGTGTGTGTGTGTGTGTGTGTGTGTGTGTGTGTGTGTGTGTGTGTGTGTGTGTGTGTGTGTGTGTGTGTGTGTGTGTGTGTGTGTGTGTGTACCCTTCTGTGAAGATTGGGTGCTGGGCTGGCAACTCGACACTCTAAAAACTCCACTGCCAATCAATCTGTGGACCATTGATTTGCTGTGGTGACCCCTATCAGGAGGAGCTGAAAGACATTGCTTTACTGACTGCTGTGTGGTGAGCGCTGTCTTGTCAACAGAGCTTTAAAAGATCTGGTGATATATAACATCCTATGCTTCCTCAAAACTAGCATAACCCTACACATCTGCTGAAGAGACCTAAACTACCACCAAAACATAAACAGGACCAATTGCTGGGACACAAATATTTCCCAGAGTACACCTTTTCTCACAGTATACCTCTTTTATGGAATAGACTCTTCTTAAAGGGAATTCCACGACTTTTTTAAGCAGAACTTGAACTACTGGATAAGCAATCATAAGAATGGTGCAGTGGTGCAGTAGTAGCATTGTCACCTCACAGCAAGAGGTTCTCCAGTTCAATTCTCAGCTGGGGTACATTCTGTGTGAAGTCTCCATGTCCTCCCAGCATTCGTGTGGGTTTCTTCCCATGTTACAAAGACATGCATCTGGATCATTTCTCCCCAGGCCTCTGCTGAAAACTGGCTTAGTTCCAATTTGGACTTTCCCGTTAAACAAATGTTAAGTAAGTACACCTCTGGTGTATCCCATCTATTCCTTATTGAAAATGACCAACATTAAGTTGGGGTCTGGTATTTATTTATGTATTGATAAATGGGTGGGACCTTTAGCTAGGCTACATATGGTCCACTGGATAAACATTCTAGTATGAATGCATGAAACTATGAACATATGAAGCTCAGTGGCCTAAACATTGACCCCCATTAGTGAGGTGGACAACAAACTGTATGTTGGACAGAATACATGTAGTTAAAGTAGCATGAGGCACCTCAAAAACAAAAATAAAGGTGTAGTAGTGTACCTCAGGGTTCCATTATCTATTTCTCCCAATCTTTAAAATTCAAACTCAGACATCTGGCTAATTATATTTGCCGATGACTGTAGAACCGATGTGTGTAGTTTGCCCAACAGATCATGCTAACTACTGATGTAAAGATAATGGCCTCAAATTAAATGCAAAAAAGTGCAGTATTGTCTTATATGGCAAGCAACACTTTTTCTCATATCTAAAAGTATATATGACACCCCTTTCCAAATTGATTCAATTATCAGGTATCTTTTTGCATTTGATAGCAACTCCCTATCCTTTGGCCCACTCACATAGGTGGTGAGGAAATCTTTTAATCAAGCTCAACTAATTTCCAAAGGCATCTCATGCAAGCCTGCCAAAATTATTATTCCTCTTTACACAGCTCTCATCAAGGTAGTTACAGAATGCAATGCTCACTTTGGCAAGTATCTGTCAAAATACATTGCACAAGTAGAAAGAACTTAGAAGTTCCTGATGACAAAAAATACTTGCCTAAAGAACCTAAACTACAATGACAGGGTCAAAACTGTTTCCTATGTGTGTAGTCATGTGTGCCGACGGTCATAAAGGACCCAAGAATGGACAAATCCCCTTCACCTCTGGAAAACAAATGTCCAAGCAAACACTTATAGAAGAGAACCAAATCCCCATCAAAAATAAATAAAGTCTGCTAGTAGGATAACTTCATCTCGGTGTACTTACCACATCCCTGGAATAAATTTCTTATACATATTAAACAGGGTAATACCCAGTTACCTTCAAGATGTATCTAAACTGTTGGAAGGTACTCACAAATTGTCCCTTGCAAACACGTTTCCCTCCTCGAAGCAGGAGTGCGTCTTTGTGAGTAGGTTCTGACTAGGCAAAAATGGATTTTGTATAGATTCTGCCTTGTACTTTCTTTATAACACAATTTTTAGTCTCCAAGTTTCACAACAAAGTCACAGAAATGATAACTAGAATTGCTTGTTGTAGGTATGAACTTCTGAATGAAAGTAAATCATGTATGTTAGAAGTACTCCTATATTCAAAAAATGCATGTGGTTTCTTAGCTGTTATTTGCTGGATGTTAGGCATATATTTCAAATGCAGGTCAGTCTCATCTACCTTGCTAGTTGTAACCTGATACAGCCTAGTTACTTCAACACTATGGGAAAATGATGAGATGTTATTGTTTATTCTGCATTTATTCTGTTATTGCACTTGTTTCTCAGTTTGTTACTTTTAAAATCTGTAACTGTTGCAAATTGTTTGTGTAGGCTGTGATAGCCGATTTATAGCATTTATAAGTGTTTACTGTATCTGTTTCTGCTTGTTTTCTGAAAAAAAAAAAAAAAAAATATCTCTTGTTTTCCCACCTTACTGAGCTAGAATAGTCCAGTTTCAGAGCTTGCTGATCCCTGGACTTTGTTTGCAGTTCCTGTTACTGATTCTTTACCTAATTTGGAAGAGAGGAAGTTCCCTTGCTTACCAGTGGGAGTGGGAAGCATTGAGCTGCCTGTTGGTCCAGTTTTGTGAGGTTTCAGCCAGCAACTTGTAGTTTATTGGTCATTTTGGGCCAGTTCCTAGCTTCTTTCAGCCCCCTGATATAAAAAACGCTAAACGTGCGTTTGCGCGGTTTAGCGCGATTTAGCGCGGAGCTGCTACCGTTGCACACTAGGGCAGCGCCGGTTAAGCAGATTTAAACTATTAGGTCTACCTAAAGTCCACTCTTCAAATTTTCCCTTAAAACTACCTTCCTCGAACTATACTACTGATCTAATCAGCATATCCTATAACTAAATAGATCATCTCTACCTGACTCTGAGTAGCCTATTCTGTATCTGTCAAACCTAGCACTTGCTCATACAGTACTTATCACCGAGATACAGCACTCTTGTTATAGATAGTACCCCCAAAAGGCGAACCCCATTTCTTGGACACCCACATCCCCCGGAATCTCTTTTTAAAGTTTTTTGTCTATTCCTTCTAGCATGTCGAGGGATCAGTTGCTAGTATCCTCTCCTGCTCAGCTGGTGAACCTGGGAATATTGAGGCAATGTTACAATTGCCTCATGTACACAGACAACCCTCTCCTCCTCCCACAAAACACAAATACATGCGAGAGATGCAACTATACGGCCAAACTGGAGGCTGAGCTCTCTCAACTTAGGACTGGCAAGACCAGACAGGAGGAGAAGGTTACCACACACACTATAGACCCAGTCTCACATAGTACTATCACAACCTCAAATCATACACATAAACACACAAAGACATACTCGGAGGCTCTGATCAGAAATCTACCAAAACAGCAGAGTCCACCAAAGCAGACACCCAAACAACCACCACCTCAGAACACAACACCTGCAACACATAGACCTCACAGTCAGGGTGTCAAACAGTCACAGCCCTTAAGGCCAAACACAATGCCAGACACACTAGTCATTGGTGACTCCATAGTCAGACACACTGACGTCCCACTCACCAGACTGAGTAAGGAGAGAGTTACAGTAAGCTGCCTGTCGGGCACTAGAATCCGCCACATAACGCAAGCACTCAGGTCTCTCAACAGCAGGTACAAATACGACTCAGTCATTGTCCACGCTGGTGTAAACTACCTGAGACGCCTCCTTGGACTACATGAAAAGAGACATTGAGGAGCTCTCTGATTATGTAGCCCAGGCAGGTATGACCCTGACCTTGAGCAGTATCCTACCTTCACCAAGAATGATGCCACAATACAGAGATAAGATGATCAGCTTTAACAATTGGCTTAAACTCTGGTGTCATTCAAAGGGGATCCAATGTCTGTCTGCCTGGGATGACATGCTGGACAAGCCATGCGCTGCAAGGGACGGCTTGCACCTGTCACCCTGGGATTCGGATATTGTCAAAGGCTCTTGCCACCCCATAGTGCCTTTTTAGGCAAGGCTCAAATTCTAAACCTACCACCCTAGAACATAAAAAGAAAAAAACTAAGGGTAATGCTGCTCAATGCCAGAAGTCTAAATCTCAAAATGCACGCACTCGAGGCCCTTCTCAGTATGGAGAACATCGATGTCTGTGCTGTGACAGAAACCTGATTCAAGGCTCCTGAGAGCACCCCAGCACTAACAGGTTTTACCTCATACCATGCGTTCCAGCCCCAAAATCCGGACAGTACCAAGAAAGGAGGGGGGGTATCCATATTCATCAAGGACACCCACACCTCAAGACTGGTGGCAACGCACGATGCATCAGAGATCATCCAGGTGCAATTAACCATAGGCAAGACTGCTCTGCAAATTGTAGCATGTTACAGGCCACCCTCACAAACTCAGGAACCTCACATGGCTTTCCTGAAAACACTGGAGGGGATAAATGTATCTCCAAACACCATCATACTAGGTGATTTCAATTACCCTAATATAGACTGGGAACACTACTCAAGCCCAAACACCCTAGCCCAAAAGTTCCTGGAATTCATAAACTCAAATGCCATGGAACAACTAGTCACCATCCCCACAAGAGGAGAAAACATACTTGATCTCATCATCACGAACATGGGAGCACAATGTTCAACACCGGAAGTATACCCTCACTGGTGAGATCAGATCACAACTAATCTTGCTGGAGGTCCTCATCCCACCCCACCTGAAATAAAAAGACCACAGTAAAAAACTTCTCGAAAGCCGACTTCACACTTCTAAAGACTAGTGTGGTCTCATTTAAGGCCCCCGAGCCAGCGGAAAACAGTACTCAAGCCGCTGAATCACTTACAAATGCCTTCTACCAGCACCTGCAGGACTGCATGGATAAGGCAATCCCAAGCAAAACAAAGACTCTTTGTACCAAGGGCAAGCGTCTAGTCTGGTGGACCCCAGCCATAAACAAACTCTACAACAAAAGGAGGAAGCTACTACAAGATAGAGCAAAATCCTTAAAAGGTAAGACACCTTTGATCACTATAAGTAAAAAGCTAAGAGCTCTCATAAAATCATCCAAAGCAAATTTTGAGAGAAAAATAGCTAAAGACTCAAAAGACAATAATAAGGCCTTCTTTAGCTATGTTAGAAACCTGGGAGGAAACTCCCAGATATGCTCAGAACTAGTTCAAAATGATATGAAGATTACTGATCCTACAGACATTGCCAACATACTGGCTGACAGGTTCAGTACAAACCTCCCCCCCCCCCCAAAAGGAGAGATATCTATACCAAATGGTTGCAGCCCCCCAAACATCTCAAACGCCCAAGTGAGAACTGCTCTCTCCAAAGCAAAAAACACAGCATCCATGGGACCTGATGGTGTCCCAGGCTGTGTGCTCCACGAACTGAACGAGGAATTAAACCCACAGCTAGGACAGCTGTTTAATCATAGTCTCACCTCTGGATACATACCCAGGGAGTGGCGCACTGCGACTGTGGTCCCACTTCACAAAGGCGGTGCCTCCACAGACCCTGGAAATTACCGGCCCATTAGCTTGACAAGCCTTATCTGCAAAGCTATGGAGAGGATCATAATGGACCTCATAAATAAAGACATAGGGAATTTGCAGACTTTGGATCCAACCCAGTTTGGCTTTGTCAAAGGCAGATCATGCCTTTTAAACTTGGTTGACTTCTTCGAAACAGTCACCAAAGCCATTGATGAGGGAAAGGCAGTCCATACAGCTTACCTCGATCTGGCAAAGGCCTTCGACACAATACCCCACTCGGGTATCATTGAAAAACTCATCAGCTTAAATGTTAACCCATATATCACAAGATGGGTTGCAAACTGGATGAGCGACAGAACCCACAGGGTCAGAGTTGCTGGCGCCATGTCAGACTCAAAGCCTGTCACAAGTGGTGTCCCACAGGGCTCAGTCCTGGGCCCACTCTTGTTTGGCATCTACTTTTCTGAAGTACAAGCAAACACAAGAGGGTTATGGCTGACAAAGTTTGCAGATGACTGCAAACTGGCGCCAGAGTCGAAAACACATCTGACACAGATATCCTTCAGAAGGGTCTCACAGAAATGGATGACTGGTGCCAGAGCCATGGCCTAAAGTTAAATGCCAAAAAATGCATAGTCATACCCTTCGGGAAAAACAAGGTTACCCCTAGCTACCATATAGGTGGTAATCCTCTGAGCACAGAAGAAGTTATCAGGGACCTGGGGACCCAGGTTGACAGTAGCCTGTCATTCGACACCCATGTAGCTAAAGTAGTTAGGAAGACCTTCTACATTGCCCACCTTATCATGAAGGGATTCACATCTAGATCAAGAGAGGTCATAGTCTCCCTATACTCATCACTCATCAGACCAATGATTGAGTACAATGCCCCATTCGGAATGTATCTGACCCGACACTTGCAGCAGCTGGAGAGGCCACAAAAGAACCTCACCAAAAGGATAAAGGGTCTCAAAAATCTGTCCTATGCTGCCCGACTGAAAGAACTCCAGCTCTATTCAGTCGCTTACCGCTTGCTCAGAGGTGACCTTTGCCTGACATACAAGGCCATGTCTAACCCAGATTTGATGAATATGCTTCACCTCAAAAAATCTAGATCCGTCAGAGCCACAAGGGCGGGAGACTTAAACCTTGACATGGCTATTAATAGGATGTGCTGGAGGGATAGATTCATCACCCAAAGACTCCCTATGCTGTGGAACAAAATCCCGGTATATGTGAGGCAGAGCACCTCGCTGGCCTTGTTCAAGAGAAATCTTGACCAATGGATGGGAGATCGCAGATATACTCCAGGGATTACCTCAGTGTCACTGCTAGACAGAGGCACAGCAAAATAATGGGTATAGTTCCCCATACAAAAGGGGTGGCGTAAGCCACAAAACTATGGGCTAGGCTTATAAATGCCCTCGGGCAGATAGCCTAGTATGAACCTATGAACCTGTGAACCTAAATGTATGTTCTGTTATCTCCTTTTGGCTACTGGAAGTATATGTGCATTTCAGATTTCCCTCACTGGTCTTTTAGTCATTATAGTAATTTGTAGAAAATGCATTTGTTATTCATTTTTAATACACTAACCAGATAGGCCCATTTGACAAACTGCCCTTTTCAGGGAGGAATTGGGAGCATTGTCTGATAAGTAACATAGCAGCAAAAGGAGGTAGAAGTAATCAAACCCTCGACTTCTGAGAAATGGAAGCAGCTCATTAACAGATCTGACACTTAGTCACATTGTGTTATTGTTAGATGAATAGAATATAAACACATCAATTTTAAAAACCCAGTTTTATAAAGTAAATCCATCCTATTGGTCTTAAGTTGTAAAATGTAAATGTGAATAGAACATAAAAGATTTTTTTGTGAAGGCAACAACCCAAAGTACCATTCGTCTTGAATATTCTTGAATTGTTGACAAGAAAGATTATTCCGTCTATAATAAATCAACTATTTTATTATTAATTAGTTTAGCTTGTGTATTATGTTATGCCATATTTCAAGGCTGCAGGCATTTAGTAATAGAAAAAAACAAATCAGTTTGCTAAGCCCACGGTTGCCTTTGTTTTATAATGATATGCTAAAAGTAGTTTTCCTTCACTTTTACATGGTCAATAGTCTGTCAGGTGTGACAGAAGAGGTACAAGAAACAGGTGACATAGTTTAAAGATGTTATCTCTGTACTGTGTCATATGAGAACTCATGACATTGATAGTGGTTATTCTCTTGTAGGGACTTATGTAAGGATTTCAGTTTGCTTCATGTAACATTTCTGATTAATCTCTTACATTTGATCAACAGCAGGATGCCATGGGAAAGGCATTTTGAAGACATGTCTGGTGTTAGGGCCAAAACTTCTTTTAATAGCTCATACCTATTGTGAAATATTTTGTGTAAAGTACAGTTCTGTAAGCTGACCTTACCATAACAGTAGATGTTTGAATGACCACTGCTGCAGTTGCAGTAGCCTTAGCTATATAGGTTGTATCCTGCCAAGGATATAACAGCTGGCCAGCTTCCAAAGTTTCAGGGCATCTTCCATGCACCCAAACTATCAAGCAGTTCGAGCTGTGCTGACTGAAAGACAATTCCACTTGTAAGCTTTCTACAGATTCTAATGCTGTACACATTCAATAGTATCACTTACATATTCAGGAGATTCACTGAGTACACCAACCTGGCAAGTCCACTTATTCTCACATATTTAATTCATTGTTACTGTCTCACTTTCAGATATCAACATTTTATACTTCTATAAAGTAGGAGTAGAGTGCCATCCACATACTATAGCAATAAGAGTAATGATTTAGACACCTAGATTATGTGCATTTTCAGCAGCAGTGTATTTCAAGTTTTAGCTAAATATGACTGCAACTGTTTATAGTACTGTCGCAAACATAGACCCCAGATTCTCTATGCCTTGCATGGCGTGCAAGATAGGTGCGGGAGCTCTAGCAGGCAATATGTCTGCCATGCGATCCAGGAACAGCCTGCAGGGACGTGCACGAGTGCTCCTGCACTAGTTCTGCATGGACTAAGCCCCTGTATGCAAATCACCCCACTTGCAAGAGAAATCCATGCAAATGAGGTGATTTTGCAATCCAGGAAGCTTGCAACCGGCCGTGCATGACTACTGCAATCTGCAGAAATGTACTCGTTTAGTAACCGAGTACATTTCTGCAAAATCCAAAACAGAGCTGTGACAGCTCCAAATAAAGGCTACATATCACTTAGGAAGTATGCCATTGACCAAGTGTAAGGCAATTGGCATTGCAAACAGCGAAAAAAAAAAAAAAAAACTTTTTTTTTTAGCCGATTGCGGCTGTTTAAGCATAGGGCAGAGATGCGCAAACAGGATTGGGGGGGGGATAACAAAATGAACCTAAATTAAGCATTCTAACTAAAATCACTATTCTGCCATGCAAGTCAATGGCAGGCAGAAGAAAACATGGCCAGTGAGTAGTGGTTGCTAAGGGGGGGGGGGCTTAGTGTGAGACCTGTAACTATGCATTAACAGGCAATCCTATGCAAATGAGGGGAATGATAGTGAATCCAAGTTTTCCCCAGCATGCTAGTCAGGTCCCAACAGTGTAAGAGTAGGAATAGCTTGGTGCAAGCCTAGGAGTTAGGTGACATCATGGGGGGGGGTGTCAGGCATACTGTAAGCAGACTGGAGCCCTGTGGCTCAGGTTTACTACTAGCTTAGCACAGCTAAGCTAGGGGGTGTGTTTGAATCTGCCTAGCTCTCTTTACATTGCCTAAGCAGGTGTGCGCACCGCACACCGGGTTTTTCAGGAAAAAAAAAAAGTTAAACCAGGAAATAGCAGCACTGTTCACATTTGAGCACTCTGTTTGTGCGGCGCGCCCCCAGGCTTAAACAGGAAGGCAATGGGAAGGGAAAACAGCAGTAGGAAGGTAATCAAGGAGAACTAGCATAGCTGGCAGGTGAAATGTATCAGAATCAGCCAATTACACAGGCAGCAGATCAGCCCAACCCAGAACACTACTATAAACTCTGGTATTTCCCATACTCTACACCACCGGTGTATAAAAGCGGGGAACTTTTAACAAACAAATCTACAAAATGAGAGGGGCTGCAGCAGGCAACATAGAACAACATGTGCAAGAGACTGAGGGTGGTGAGGATGTGAATGCTGCCAAGCAACCCACAGTGAGGAGAAGGAGAAGAGTGCACAGACCCAGGGAAACCTACCAGGGGCTACATGAGCTGGAGATAGTGGAGCACTATAGGGTGGACAGGGACCTCCTACAGCAAATAGTTGAGCTGTGCCGGCCATGCCTGACACACCAAACTGACCGAGGGGAACCCATCCCAGTGGATACCAAGGTATGTGAAAGCCTAGGAATACTAGCCACAGGTACCTCCCAAAGCTCAACTAGGGATATTATAGGGATCTCACAGGCATCAGCATCCAGAGTATTCCACCAGTTCTTGGATGCCATGTCAGCACATGTCAGTGTGCACGTATATTTCCCCAACACCCATGAGGTGTTAGCCAGCAATATGTATCTCTTTCACCAAATAGCAAAATACCCTGAGGTAGTAGGTGCTATAGACTGCACGCACATATGCATCAAAGCACCACCCAGTGATCAGGGTAGGGCCTACATCAACCAGAGGGGCATCCCCTCTATCAACTGCCAGGTCGTGATGCCCAGGGCATTATAATGAATGTGTCTGCTGGCTGCCCTGGAAGCTATCACAGTTTGCACACTTGGCATCTGATGCAGCTGTACCAGAGATTTGCCAATGGGGACATCCCATGCGGTCACCTAGTGGGGGAAGCTGGCTACACATTGGAGCCATGGCTGATGACACCCATCAGAAATGCACACACACATGAACAATAACGCCATAATGAGGCACACGCACAAACCAGACTTATCATAGAGCATGTGTGTTTGGGATGCTCAGGTCATGGTTCCAATGTCTGGACATATCCGGTGGAGCCATGCAGTACTCAAAAGCTACATGTACCCAAATTGTTATGGTATGTGCCATGCTAAACAATATGATCCTGCAGAAACAGCTGCAGCAGGAACAGCATGAGGCAGGGACACACAGCCCCCCACCAATGCCAAGGCCGCACAGGCACAGAGTGACTCGGAGGAGGAACAACCTGAGCATGCTCCAGTAGGCAGATGGAGGCATGCCCAGTATGCCGAGGCTGTGGCAAAGAGACAATGCATAGCACATACACTGACACAGTAGGGACCCAGGGAATGACACCTCTCTCTGACTCACAAATACAGTAAAAGGTATGCTAAACATGACACTACCTGTGCTTAACCATGTATATGGAGTGTACTATGTGTATCCAACATAGGCAGACCTCCAGCGCCATCTGCAATCTTGGCACACCCACAAGGTAAGTCAGTCAACCTACAAATTGCCAAATGGAGTAGAATGTCTTGTTACCAGTATCTATGGTATGGATGTGAACATGCAAGAGAACTGGGTGGCTGAAAGTTATGGCAGCAGAAAGTAGACACCCATAGTGGCACCATGATATCTGTAACACATACTGGAGTCACCACAGTAGCCAGTACTACACAGGGTGACAAAACCTACTGCAGGAAATGTGCTGGGGGACAGATGTGGCCATATGACTCACACATGCCAGTCAGGGAGGTTCACATAATCAGCAACAGTCCCAGCCAGCAGGACATGTGTAGACAAACCCAAACAGATCCTGTGCCATGGCCTCTGAATGATGCCAATGAGTAACCTGCCCCCCAGGCCTACATAGACAGACTACAGCAGGTCAGGCAGTAGGATGCTACTTCTGAAGGGTAGGACGTCAGATACTAATATGTAGGGCAAACAAAGCTATGTTCTGTACTACACTGGTATGCCTCTAGTCAGCATGTTAGGTAAGAATACATAATGAAATGGAGTACCTGGCATACCAGTACAGTCCTAGCAAATGTGTAGAAGCGCCAGTTGTGCCCCCCCATCCTATGTAGTAATGTAATAACAGTTAGGTGTGCCCCCCCCATCCTGTGTAGAAATGTAGAAATAGTCAGGTGTGCCCCCATCCTATGTAGTAATGTAATAACAGTCAGGTATGCCCCCTCCCAATTCTGTGTAGAAATGTAGAAATAGTCAGGTGAGCCCCCCCACTCTATGTAGAAATGTAGCAACAGGCAGGTGTGCCCCCACAACCCTGTGTAAAAATGTAGAAATAGTCAGGTGTGCCCCCCCATCCTATGCAGAAATGTAGTAACAGTCAATGGCAAATGATTGACGGATACCCTGCAAAAACAGCATGCTATCTATAGGTGTACAACACAAAGGTCAGCACTGCAGTACAAACTACCTGGACTTGATCCTCACATTCAATACAGATGGGCATACTGGGCATGCTCACACACTTTGAGAAATGAAGCCACTGTCATTCAACATACCGAAAGGTCATACTGGGCATGCTCACACACTTAAACACATGAAGGCCATGTCTGCAAACACCAGTGGACCAGACATATCTGGCAGTCGCAGATGTTTGTGCAGATATTCCTAAGTATGCACCCCTCATGCTTTTCACACACAGTGGATAGGAATACAGACATATATGTAAGGACAACACACTATAATAAGCCAAAGGAAGATGTATATAGATGTGTGGTAGAGGGTGACTGTGACAAGGAGCCATCCAGGCCTGTCCCACCCAGCACACAGCCAAAAGACCACAACCATATGAGGTTCAGATGTCACTCACCGCAGATACTAGCCACCAGTATCTGTCAGCAGTGCAGACTATGTGGTGCATGTGCTAGCTGTGCCACATGACTGTACAAGGACGAAGTCATCTAGTAGCTGTATACACGTACCTGTGTAATATGACTCTGTTTGTGCCCATATGTGGTGTGTCAACCTCTAAATGAATAGGTTATGGCCCATGCACACACACAGTACCCTCCCCATAGCCCTACTATGACAACCCTGCTGAGGTCATCCACTGTGAAATACACCTTTGGGAGAGTTGTAGCCCAGTAATCTCCATGGTACATCCCATAACTGCGTACTGCTGTAGTGTGATAAACTAGTTAGGTAGGATTTCCAATCCCAGACATGGCAACTGTGTGTGTGTGTGTGTGTGTGTCTGTGTGTCTGTCTGACTCTGTCTGTGTAGAGAGCAATGTTTTTTAGGATAGTCACACTCCCTACAATGCAAATGCTCTACTTTGACAAGGTTGCTAATGTTATCCACCTAGAAATACACCTCTTGGAAGGTTGTAGCCCAGTAATCTCCATAGTGTGTCCTATAACTATGTACTGTTAAAGTATGACTAATTAGTTAGGTAGGAGTTCTAATCCCACACTTGGCAAGTGTGTGTGTGTGTTTGTATGTGTGTCTGTCTGACTCTGTGTAGAGAGCAATGCTTTTTAAGGCAGTCACACTCCCTACAATTCAAATGATCTACTTTGATAAGGCTGTCATTCACCTAGAAATACACTTTTGGGAATGTTGTAGCCCAGTAATCTCTATAGTGGGTCCTATAACTACGTACTGCTGTAGTGTGATAAAATAGTTAGGTAGGGGTTCTAATCCAGACTTGGCAAGTGTGTATGTCTGTCTGTGTAGAGCAATGATTTTTAGGGTTGTCACAATACCTCCCATTCAAATGCTCTACGTTGGCAAGGTTGCTGATGCCATCCACCTAGAAATACAGCTCTGGGAAGGTAGTAGCCCAGTAATCTTCGTAGCACATCCTATAATTGCATACTGCTGTAGTGTGATAAATTAGTTAGGTAGGAGTTCAAATCCCAAACTTGGCAAGTGTGTGTGTGTGTGTGTGTGTGTGTGTGTGTGTGTGTGTGTGTGTGTGTGTGTGTGTGTGTGTGTGTGTGTTTGTGTGTGTGTGTCTGTCTGTGTAGAGAGCAATGCTTTTTATAGTAGTCCCACTCCATACAATTCAAATGCTCTACTTTGGTAAGGCTGCTGATGTCATCCACCTAGAGTTACACCTCTGAGAAAGATGTAGCCCAGTAATCTCCATAGCACGTGATGCAACTGTGTACTGCTGTAATGTGATATAAAACTCTGATAGGGTTCTATTCCCACCCATGGCAGTTCTAGATGTTCTGTGCATGTTTCAATGTCTGTGAAGGGAGCAATGCATTTTAGGAGTCACACTCAGTACATTTCAAATGCCCTACTTTGGCAATCCTGCTGTCATCCAATGTGAAATATACTTTTGAGGAAGGAGTTCTGCAGTAATCCCTGTGGTGCGTCCTATATAACAGCTTCATACTATAGTGTGATATACACCTCTGTTAGGGTTCCATACCCACACATGTTGGTTGTAGATGTTTTGTGTGTGTTTCAATGTCTGTGTAGGGAGCAATGCATTTTAGCCTAGCCACACTCACTGCAATTCGAATGTCCTACTTTGGCAATCCTGCTGATGTCATCCAATGTGAAATACACCTGTAGGAAAATAGTACTCCAGTAATCTTCGTGGAGTGTACTATAACTGCATAGTGCTGTAGTGTAATAAACTAGTTAGGTAAGAGTTCTAATCCCAGAAAAGAAAGGTGTGTGTGTGTGTGTGTGTGTGTGTGTGTGTGTGTGTGTGTGTGTGTGTGTGTGTGTGTGTGTGTGTTTGTAACTCATATCCTTTGTGTAGATGGTTATGAGTGTGTAACATCTGTGCCCAATTTGGAGCAGGTTTTGCAATTTTCTTATATGGTGGCCCTAGTATATATCATAATGTCCACCATACAGGGATAACAGATGTGAAATAGCTGTGAGGCTGGGGTGCAAATCCATACACATACATGTGACATCAAGGCCAGGCAAACAAAGTTAGCAACCCTAGTATTACCCAGAGAACACTGTCAACCCATGCCTCATACACACACAGACACTTGTCTAGGCAACAGCTACTAAGTTGGTAGTACACTGCATACTGGCCACCGATAGTAACTCTGGAGTGACTTCAGTGGGCTACATAGGGCATGGCACCCTGTTCATCTGTCCAATAGGCACATACATGCAGACAGTGCATCTTCCCCATGTTCCTCACTGGAAACCTGCATCACCTGTGGTGCCATCAAATGTGACCCACAAAGGACATACCATGCCTGACAATATGCCCTATATGGACAGATGCCACTGACACCAGGAAATGCCATTAGCATGTTATCAATGTAGGTGCAGGGTAAACCTACTATCCATTACCAGTTCCCGCCACATGAGGCCAGGACTGGCACATCTGATGATAATCTGTGCACACAACATGCGCCAGACACCCCAGGTACAGTTCCACATGTCACTGTACATGCATGTGGGAGATGTGCACATCACAGACACCGTCCATGTCATAGACTAAGGAACACATACATGGTAAGCAATGCACAGCATTGGCCACATGCAATAGTCACCCAGGTGACTGGATGGTGAATACAATACCCACCTGTGTGGGCAAATCCAGAAACTACATCCCTGAGCCACAATGCAGACTATTTTCATGTGGCCTGATGCCAAGGTATACTGATCACTTAGCCTTGTATAGCCGTCTGGCACAGTTAACCACTACAAACCCGTAAATCAATGCACCCATGTATGTCAGTACTGGCACCGTGTGTGTGTGTGTGTGTGTGTGTGTGTGTGTGTGTGTGTGTGTGTGTGTGTGTGTGTGTGTTGTATGATGCATATGATCATAGTCACACTCACTACAACCCCCATTGGCATACTGACGCATGCTGTCTGATGTCAGACAGCTCCCCATACCCTTTGCCTATATAACCTCCTTATGACTCCTGTGGGACATGTGATACCTGCACAGTAATGTCTGTGGCAATCTCACTAGTGATGTGTTGTACTCCTGGCCCTACCAAGTGTGTCAATGTGTGTGCATCCCTGTGAGAGTGTGGCTGTGTTGTCGCTGGTACCTGTACATATGGACAAGCACCTATACTACACCTAATGTATAGCTACCATATCCCTGTTGCAGATGTCACTCACCATCACATATACATTCTGAGCGCTCCTCACCATGTAACCTATGTGGTGCATCCAATAACTGTATGGAAATCTGATAGCACTACATAGTCATCAGGGGTGTGATACCATTGGCTTGTATGTGTGTGACACAAACATGCTTAGGTTTTATTCTCCCACCCCTCCCTGACTTGTCTTTCACTCTGTCTGCCTCTCTCATTCCCTCTCTGGTGGATGTGGAAACCTACACCTGCTTTGCTTAGGCAGCAGCATGTGTATTTTAATTGATGCTCATGATCAGCTGTTGGCCTCTGCATGAATAGCAGCCCTCCTCTAGCTGATTGCATGTGGAACAGCTGTGGTAACATTCCCATAGCCAATTGCATGGAAACACACTCCAATATCTAGGAACATCATGTTGGTTTTGGGCCTTTCCATTCCCTGTGAGCAGGAACTCAATCTGTTGTTTGGTACACAGCATCTCAGATGGATTGGGGATTAACATCTAACAACATACACTATGGAAACAGGGCATCACTCAGGAGGCAGATGTGCCTGACCTGACTACAGACTGTAAGTACTGCTATACTGCATTTGGAGTAATGTTGGTTTAACAGGGTGTGTGTATGGATATGGCTGCCCTACATGTTGCAATATCTGCCAGGTCAGTGCTCTGTGTATGAGGAATCCCCATATGTAGGGTCATGTGCAGACTGGGCAGTGTGTGGTGCCTTTGGTATCATGTGTTACCCACAGAGCACCTATCTGTGAACTGCAGAAGGTAGTGTGAGGATTGCAGTCTTTAGATGGTGGAACTGTGACAGTTACTGACTTCATATCCCTCATAGGATATATGTTGCAATAAACCCTGTTATAACAGTAAACGTATGAGGTTATCACAGCAACATGTCAATATTGGCCCTGTGTATGTGCTCGCAGCTACACCTCTGTCATTCTTTGTACATATGTCAAACATTAAGAGGTGCATATGTGCTGTACACCATAATTAGTGACATCATATCTGAAAACAAGCCAGTGAGATATCAGACTGCTACACATGTTATGTACAGTAGGGGTTATATTTGATGACATAACCTGTATATTCTGTGGTTGTGTGCACAGTACTGAGGTCTGTGTTCTTATGGTGAATGTCAACAGTGTGTGTAATGTTAATTTGTACTTTGGTCTGTGTACAGACTGTGTTAGATGTCATTGTTCTTGGTCCCATCCTATCTGATGTTACCACTGTATGGTACCATATTGGCTTACATGTTTGTAGGGCCATACACACATGTCCCATACCGCAGACAGGCATCGGACCACTCTGTGTAGCGGTCCAGTATATGTAGGGCTTGTGTGTGAGTGGTACATATGGGGATGGTCTGTAATAATATGCTAGCATACCATATGTGGCCGTAGCTGTGTTCACATTGGATGTAGCTATGCACTGTGACACAGGTGTATCTTACCCTGTGCTGTGACATGCCTATAGAGCCTGCTATATATGCAGGTACATGTACATTCCCCCAATGGAAATGTAGGCCAGTGTTGAGCCAGTCTGCCTGTAGCGTGCACAGTGTTTTTTTACATGCCTAGCAGCTTAGTGTACATAGCCAGTAAGATGTCATGTCCAGATACTTGCCAGATGTACTGATGCCAGGCCTCCCTTAACAGTCATGTATGCCAGACAGAGCAGTGGGATGCTGTACAGATGTATGTCAGTATCTAGTGGGTAGTATGTAGCCATTGCACCTCTGTCCCAGCGGTTAGTATGTGTCAGGACAGACAGGGGTGTGTGAATGCATAACCTATGGAGGCATATATATACCAGTCATTACGTGTTATACACATCTACATGGCTGTTAACATCCACATTGTCAGGCTTGGTCCACATGTTTTGCACTAAGGGGTTCTGTGTTTACCTATGGACTGTCCAGAATATGTCAGAATGTCCACATATATTGGTCAATATCTCTGCTGTAGTCCACAGTAGCATTACGTGCTAGCAGCGGTACTGTACTATGATGTCCTTAGGATGACTGTCAGTAGCCAATGGCGCACATGTGAAAAGCAGATGGGATCTCCCACACACACCATGACTGTGAAGACAATCACTATTACAGTAGCAATAGTCTACTTGTATACCTGCTAGACATGCCTGATATCCCCTTGCACTATGTAATTGGAACTATAGGGGCTGAGGTAGACCTACACTCCATGTTCAGGGCATGTGGTGGAAATATATGTATATATAATTATCCAGATATCTGTATAGATATATACACATATACATATCAACATATATAGATGGGTATGTATATGTACATAGATATACATATACACACCCAGATATATACATATACAGAGCAATATATGTCTACACATATACAGATAGTGATACATATGCACATATACATATATCACGCTGCCATTCCTGCCAGCAGTCCACTGCTGTTGTATCCCCCACACATATGGTGGGGCTGGGGTCATATATGTGTGGGCTTCACCTACACCATACATGTGTGTCCATATGTACTCCAGAGGCCAGTGTATGTAACAGTGATATATGGGCTTGTATTATTGAGTCTAGGGGGATGTACCATAAATAACCTAGGCTGTTACAATATGTGAGGGTATCAGGTGTGAGCTGCCTTAAGGTATCTGGATGTACAGTACCATACAATTCACCTATATTGACATTAATTACATAAATTGGGTTAATGCAGGCCCACTGCCTCCTGCCATGTAGACTGTTCTGTTTATCAGTGTGCTTGTGATGGTGTCAGTTATGCCTTGTTACATGACAGTTACATCCTATTTGGTCAGCTGAAGTCTTTACCACCTAGTGATTGTGTACAGAGTGTAGATAGAGGCTGCTGAACTATACACTTGCATTACTTACTGTTGATTATTTGGTATCCTGTGGCCCAGTCTATCTTTACTATTGTACTATTTGAAGGGCTTGGCCTGGACAGCAACAGTTGTGAACCTTTCCAGACTACTGTATTAGTATAACTGTTTCACAGTTGCATTACTCTGTTTATATAGATGTCAGTGTCTGAACAGCTATATGACATGGTATATAAATCTGTAATAGTACACAAATAATGGTTTTCCATTTCTGCAGACCTGTGTTTGGTGTTTTATCCTATGACCTCTCTGTGGGTATATGTTGCAGGCAACGACTGTCATTTGTATGGGTGGCTCATCCAGTGTCCAGTTATTAAGGTGTTAACTGTAGGCATAGTAGTTGTTCCATATTGTGTGCACCTATTACATAAGTACCTTACTCTTACGTATCTCTGCATGTGTATGTGTAGTCACATGTATGTATATATATATATATATATATATATATATATATATATATATATAAAGAAGAAGAAGATATATGTGTGTGTGTGTGTGTGTGTGTGTATCTGTATCTGCATATATGTGTCTGTGTATATCTATCCTGGGGATGTAGATAACTTCCACTATTTACATTTTCTATGGGAGCCAGATTGTACTGCATGATATGTTACCAATACCAGCCTGACATCATACAGGTGGGATGTAGTACTGTTAACATCTTGCACCCATGTTGTGTCTGGTCCTGGTTATAGGATCTGCAACACTTGGTAGTGTATTTCAGGGTGGACGTGTTTGACTGTGGGGGGGGTCAACCTATTCGTACAAGATAAATATTGTTTGGGGCCTCTCAACCCCATTAATGGTGCATGTGGATATAAATGTTTTAGTTAATCTCCCATTGATATCTACACATGTATGTCCCTATATATGTATATATATATATATATATATATATATATATATATATATATATATATATATATATATATATATATAGCTATGTCCATATATATGTAGATAGATATATATCTGCTTACATATATGTAGCTTGCTGTGTATATGTTGACATATAGGTGTAGACATATATATGTGTTGATGTAGTATATACATATATAGATATGTTGTATCTGTTTAGATATTAATATATTTGCACACACACATACATCTAAATGGTGGAATACATTCTCTGTACTGTTTAATGTCTGGGCTGGATGATATGTTTGTGAAAACATCAGGGTTATGTATATCTGGGATAGCTTATTAGTAAATCACTTTGTTCATGGTGTGCAGGGTCTTGGGTTTGAGCCTTACAGAGGTTGTTTCGTTTGTTGCTTGTCAGAACACAGGCCATTGGATACAGAGTGATTAAGGCACTTTAAAGCAGTTGTAAGTGGGTTTGCATGGGTTTGGATGGAGGTAAGTACTGCTAACTTCCAGTTACAGTTTATACACAGTTAGCTTCTGTATCACTTAACCTGTGTAGGATTTGCTTACCTTTGTGAAAACAGGCTTAAACCCACTTACTGCTGCTTAAAAGTGCTTACTCTCGCTTACCCCTTGCTAATTTCTTTAAAAGAAAGGAAAAAAGGGTTGATAGGAAAGTGGTGAAAAAGGGGCACAGAGAGGAAAAGACAGTTGGGAAAATAGCTAGGGATGTGCAGGAAGGGTGTAGGGAAGGTCCATAGCTGCCCATTTCTTCTACAGCAACAGCTTTGTATTTACACTGAATTTGGAGGTAGGTTTGGACACTCAACCCTCCGGGAGAGGGGTGAGGACAACAATAATAAGTTTTCATGCCAATTAGACCAGGTTACATGTGTCCAGTGGACATGTGTGCGAAATGGACAGCTATGTATGGGGTGAGATTTTTTGTGGGAACAGATTGTCCTTTTTTTTTTTCAGGTGAGAGTGGGATGTTGGGGATGGGTAGTAGGTATATTTGGGGAGGTAGGTTGGGTAGGTTAACAAACAAGACAAACAAGATGCATACAGGGGCAGTATATGACACATGTGAGGGGTAAACACATTGATGGGGAGGGGTTTTGGGATATCGGAAGCCCACAAGCCCCCTAGTGGTAACAGTGGGACTGAGGTCCCCACCCATGGGCAGTCAACACTGCACCTTCACAGCCCCGAAGGTGGCGGTGCTGGGGGTTGAGTCACACAGCCAGGCTGACTCTCTAATCGTAACACACAGCCCTCGAGCTGGCGTAGAATATCACCAAACTGCTCGTTGATCACTCTACTCACCACGACCCCGACCTGGCGATGGGTGACAGGTGCCTGTCCATGCCCACACCGGGGGGGTGAGCCCCATCTCCTGAGGGGTTTCCATCTGAAGGTGGTGCAAGCTCAATGGACAGGGAGGTCCCGGGTTGGTCCCCAGACATGTTGATGCCCGGTGCCATGGCCAGCTGAAGTCGAACAGGTGGGTCCACTGGGACCGGCCTTCGCAAGCATGCTATAGTGTTTACATTTCATCATCATTTGTGGGTTAATAATAGTCAACAGCAGTCCAGGATTAGGTATAACAGCATGCATAGATATTCCCATTAGCCCAGACATCAGAGATGGAACAGGTGCATAGCAAACAGAACACATGCATATATGGGTCCACAGTGGTAATAAGAACAGCATGCAGGTACATTGATGGCACCATGCCACCAATGTTGGAATAATTCAATATAGCACATGCATGGGAACCATTAACATTTTATCAAACAACTGGACATTATGAGAGCGTAGGTGTCATTACATACCATTTGGGGTGGGTATGTTGATTAGTGTTGGAGATATGGTGGGGTGGAGAGAAAGATGTAAATTAGCAACTAGTATATTCCTGTAGTCGACATTACTTTCCTAGTCAGTGCTGTTATCTGTACCTTCCAAGTCTTACTACACTACCCTATAGCCTTAGTTTGGACAGTGATATGGCTGTCACCATCATTACACATGAACCGGTATTACCTGCTGTATACACCTCTAACCTGGTATACCAGTGGAGGGAATGTTTCTTAACACTAACTGTTTATACAAATACTCCCGGATTCTGGGTTGATGTTTTGCACTATGCTATCCATCTCTTTCTGCACAGATTCTGGCCATGTGTTGACTACATGCTGGTGTGCCTGGACATATTTAGAATATTGCCCTGTTCCACCTTTAGTGACCTGACACACAAATATACATGATTTCCTACACGGTTATATTATGTAGCACAGTGTCGGTGACAGTGACCAGTGATACTTTATTATTCAGAGAAACTGCAACACTCACAATTCCCTACAATACCAGAGTGAACAGCACCAGTACAGGTTATAATGGTCTGTATTTCACAGCACAGTGTTGGTAGCCAACGTACCTGTGGGAGCAGTGTTTGTTAGCACTACCTGACTGTTCCCACACAAAGTTCCAGATTACCCATTAGCATCATGCGCATACATCTCACTCTGTTACTGTACACACTCTGGTCACAGCTTAACAACATGGGAGTGTAGATAGGACATACTTGACATATTACTCTTCTAACAGTTATGGGGGTTGCTACAGTGACAGGTGTGTTCTCATAGATGTTTGCCAATCACTTGTATTCCCTGTTTGTTGGCTAAACATCTGGGATCATCCCACAGACTTACTAGGGGGACAGGGGAACAGGCAGTAGATATGGGCACATATAGTGGGCATTCTGGCCTCATCTGTACAGTTGTGGGGTATGAATCTGTATTCAGCCTAATCCTACTCCCAGGATTCAGACCATGGTTGTGTCTGCTACAACTTAAAATCTGTCCATCACAATTGTGTCTGCTATATAGATATTGATGTATATCTCCTTTCTGCTTTCTGTCTAATTAATCCCCTGTGCTTTTGCATTCTGACCTTGTATTACAACACTCTTATACAGATTTCCTAGACAGTTTTATGCTGTAGGACAGTGTGGGCGACAGTGATGTGTAATACCTCATTATTCAGAGCAACTGCATATCATTCTTGTATTTCTGGGCACAGTGTTGGTATCTGACAGACCTGTGGGAGGAATGTTTATTAGCACTACCTGAATGTTCCTCCACACAGTACCAGATTCCACATTACTATTATGCACATATATCTCACTCTGTTACTGTACACACTCTGACCACAGCTTGATAAGTTAGGGTGTAAATGGGAAATACGTGACTTCTTAGTCACATAAGGTATTGGGGAGTTGCTAGTGTGCCAGCTTTGTTCTCATAGCTGTGTGTCAATCAGTTCTATTTTCTGTTTGCTGCCTGTACATGTGGGATCATCCCACTGATTTCCCAGGGGGACAGGTTGGTAGGCAACATATATGGGCCACTTTAATAGACATTCGGGACATATCTGTACAGTTGTGGGAGATTATTCTGTATGCAGACTACTACCACTGGCCGGATTTGAACCGTGGCTGTGTGTGCCAAAAAAACAACAGCTCACAGCCCAGTTGCATGTGCTATTCAGTTTTTGTTTACTGCATTTTCCCTGTTTACTGTCTATGTGTCTCTCAGTTGTACTAAATGGCCTCTGGGGATTACACCTGTCATATGCAGGCATTCCTACACATTCAATTTATGGTGCACAGTGTCGTTAACATTGCTTAATACTACAGTACTATTATATGATTGCATATCTACATTACCATATGATACCAGGATATGCATATGCAGTCCAGCAGTTAGGCCTGTTTTGTTTTGAACAATACAGGTTTTATACTAACAATTAATTTACTACCCCATTTATTTTTATTTCTTATGACAGTAAATGCATGAGTATGACTGACCTGCCTCATGTCAACCTCGCCAGGCGACTGATGTGGGCCTCCTGGTTCGCGGCCCACTCCATTGCAGCTGTGGGTGACATAACATGAATATTTAGCCATACCTATCCATGATATACCTGAGCTGGCAAATTTTACACTCATACTGGGGTGATACACACATCTGGAATATCCCCTGATGCTTTAGCCTCTTGGAGCCACTCCTCCAAGAGATCCCCCTTACCCTGCTTCAGGTCAGCATAGTGGTGCCTGACCTGCTCACCAGTTCGTGGTATGCCAGTGGCACTGGTGAGGTAGCAGGCAAGACAGTCCCAGGCCTCTGACTTATATTGGAAGCTCTGGTACTGGCCCTGCAGCAGTCTCTGAGCATGGTCTTTAACTAGGAGTCCTGCCATAACCTTGGACTCCTGGATGTGCCAGAGCTGTGCCCAGAAGTGAACACCTTCTCCCCTTACTACCATAGTGCTTGCAAGGGGAAGCTACAACCAGTTATGCGATGTATTCCCGCCTCTTGGGTTTAAGTAGGGGCAATTTCCTGCACTGGTCTACACATTTCTTACACCTCCTGTGCAATGCTTAGTGGTGCTTACATTAGACTTTGCATTATATTTCATTTTGGGCATTGATTTCTTATTTATTGCATCTCATATATCTGCCAGGTATCCATGATTAATGTGTACGTACACTCTATGGGGTCCTTGTGTTTTACTGGGGACTTCAACACTCTATTACAATTACACCTCACTTCTGGGCTTATTGCTGTACTCCAGTTCACATATTTATGTTATGTAGTGGGTTATAGAACACATGACTGCATACTGATTCCTTTCACAGGTTCAGTTTGGTTTTACTATGGTGAGTACTTGTTTGCTGCTACCTCATTCTTCTGTAGTTCTGTGATGGCTTGGTGGTTAACTACTGTGACTCTGATGTACGGGATCCTTGGTTTGTGACCTGCATGGTTGTTTATTTTTTTGATGGCCAGAATAGAAAACATTGGATACAGAGTGATTAAGGCACTTTTGAGCAATTGTAAGCGGGTTTGTGCTAGGGTAAGCACTGCTAACCTGCCATTACATCTGCTTAGAGAGTTAGCTTTAGAATTGCTTAGCCAGTGTAGGCATTGTTTACCGCTGTGCAAACAGGCCTGCTAACTAGTGCTTAAATATGCTTACTACTGCTTATTTGTGCTTAAACCTGCTTACTAGTGTCTTATTCATTATGACACTGACACCTTGTGCATTTACTGCAGTACTCCAGTTCATAAAAATATGTTATTTAGTGGGTTATGTAACATGAATATTACTCATAATGTGCTTTGCCATGGAAAATGGAATTTGTTCCAGTGGGACTTGAACCGGGAATAGCTGCACGTAAGGCGAATGCTCTGCCCACTACACTATTGCTATGCTGCTTCATTTGCACATATCTTCCTTGTTATCCTCTTCAGCCATTTAAGCTGCATTAACCATAGCTAAGTGATGGGCATACCAAAGCACCTATGGTTAGCTTTAATCGGATTAAAAAAAAATAAATAAAAGGGTTTCTTCATTTATTTATATGTACTGTTGTTGTTCTACACATGGGGGACTGTTGGTGGGGATAGGTGGACACCTATGAGCAGTCTTGCTCATTTCATATCCCTTTCTGCTGTTTTGCATTGCAGGGGCATGTATATTCTGAGGGCTCTGCTTTCAGACACACCCCCTGCACTCTTACACGCTCCATGTAAGATTAAGAGCTCAGGCAGCATGCCTCATTATTATGTATAACGCGCTGCCGTCCTGCTCCTAAATGGTCACTTCTGTGCAGGACTAAGCTATTCCTGCATGGAAGATTAGTAAATCCGAAGGAGTGTTTTGAATTACTCTGTGGGATTTTGAAATGTCTTACACCGTACTACTACAAAGTTTTCAGAGAAATTAAGGAATGAATAATAATACTGACAGGGCTGATTTTATCCAATGGATTAAGGTAACATTAACATTACACTTACAAATCACTTCTGAACAGCACCAGCAGCTATAGTATCCCTTATCACATATCATTATTTTATTCTTTATCTTTCTGAAAACATAGCAAAATGAGTAGAGGACACTGGCAAAGCATTGTTCACATTTGTGGCTAATATATTGCCTAAGAATCCAGCAGTGCTTGTTGTGTTCCTGTAGAAAAGTTTATATGATTATTTAACAGTAAACATGCAACACAATGTACCGACAGTAGTGACAAACACAAGTAATAAAATATTTTCAACATATACAGTGTTTACCAGATAGTGTGGCAAACACAAATTATAACTTTATAATATGATCTAGGTTAGGATGTGGGAAAGATGTGAGTAAAGCGAATGGAGGTGCACATTTGTTAGAGTCTGGTATTAAAGGAATCGTCTGCTGTCATGTTGATGTAATATCACTGAGATAATAAGTATTGTAAAAACAATAGAATTCTCATTCTTTGTCATCCTTGGGTCCATTTCTGCCTTTTTTGTCTTGAATTGTTTTGGTAGGCAGATCAAAGTAAACAATTTGTAATTCATGAATCCAGTTGGACCTTTTATATTTGTATAGACATGGACAATTGAGATGTAGTCAATTAAAATTTTGAATATCACACATGAGTCCAGATACATGCACTATGCATAATCTGTTAACATAATTGTATCTTAATGTACACTCAGAGTGTAATTTGACTTCACTGTATTACAATCGGTCTACTTTACATACCCAATATTTCATATAACCAGACACCACAACTGAACCAAGAATTCTGAAACTTCACATGAACAAATGATCACAAAGCCAAACTGTTTCCCAGGGTAAGTAACCACTGGGCCAAAAACTCACGAAGAACACACTGCACCATCTACAACCTACCCAGGTGGGGGGGGGGGTCACACTGCCCTAACTTAATATACCAACTCCGGGATCACACTACAATGGGGAAAAGGGGAAATCACCTCTTGTTGGCCCAGTGATTACTTACCCTGGGAAACAGTTTGGCTTTGTGGTTGCTCGTTTATGTGAAGTTTTGGCATTCTCAGCTCAGTTATATGGTCTTCAGTTATGTGAAATTTTACATATGTAAAGTAGACCCATTGTAATACATTATTTAAAGCACATAAAGTCACCACTACAATTGAAATGAAAATTATATATAGTCAAAATATAGCTATAAGGTTACCCTAAATACACTTCTTTTCTTAGGTTAATATTGAACATGTATGTGTTTGGTATAAGAAAATCTCTGCAGCCATGTAACTTATGCATAGTCATAGTAGTTCTTTCTGACAACAAGCTTTACAAGTAACTGATATGTAAAATAAGTTGGATAATACAAAACAGGTGAAGAATGGCCACTGATCTGTTAGACTTAATTCAAATAAATATATATACCCAAAGATACAGCCCTAACACAGCATCAACAAAACAGATCCTAACAAATGCTCTAATAGTAATATAAATATTTTCAATGGACATTATATATGTGGTGACACCGCAGTACCTTTACACTATTCAGAAGTTACACTGTAATTACAATTTAAATATCTATGCTTGGGATACATAGTCCTGCCAATAACTGATATTATATGAGCATTATTATATATTTATATTACAAAGACTCTTGGGTAATATGCTAATCAATGGTAGTGTACTAAAAGAAAGTTGTTTATTATCTCAGTGTTTCAATGTTACATTATATCCTCTACATATATATGTGATTTTGGCACATATCTTATTATGGTGGTCTTTCCCATAAACCGGATTACAGCAAGAAACATTAGGGAAGCATATGTGCTTTGCATACATCCAGAAGTCAAGCAATAATGGCAGCTGCATAGATGACAAGACCACCATAAATGTATCAACAATACATCCTCATCACGTATATTACAGTGCATATGGGGTTTAATACAAGTCCCATTGCCTATATCCAGCACACCAACAAATACTAAAACAATGCATTTCTAGAGGTTGTGTGGTATAGAGCCTATTATTTTACATATCCATAATATTCATTATATATATGGTTGCTAACCTGTTTGTGTAAACATAATACATGCTAAATATGCTTCATTATACCTTTATATGCTTCTTGTGGGAGTACACTGAGTATCATGTGTCCTCTTGTCTAATTGTACAACCTTTCCTACAAGTATGGCTCAAATACTCATAGGTGAGTAGGTAATATCCTAATCATGACTGTTCTGTTTCTTTCACATATAACTACATTTAGCCAGCATGATAAAGCCTTTTATAATAGTATGATATACTGATTAGAACAGCTATTAGTACTTCTTAGGAGTGGTAGGTGACCATATCATTACAGTTAACTTCTGTGCAAAGCAATCACATAAGTAATATGTGTGCAACCATATCTGCAGTGTCTCCCATTGTGTTACACTGTTCTGTTAGTAAACACATATGGTCATTCTGCTCAGAATGCAAGATGTTAGCAAATATTTGTATGCATATCCAGGTGTGAATATACTGTACGGTATTGTACTGTACTCTACCTGTCTGTGATATTCAAGATATACTTGCTGTGATTAAAGCCAAGGCATTTTTGAGATTCTGTTTTGTCTCTCATTCTGGTAATAAGTCCTGCAGCATACATTTATTTATTTTTATTTATTTATTTATTTCAGATTGATGACCAGGGAAGTTCACTGGGCCAGGAAGAGCACGTTTTCAGTGGAGACCCGGGGAGAAAATCTCCATTGACTTATTACATACATGTACAACTTATTTAAACATAATTGTCAGGTTAAGAATACCTACATATACAATTTAGTATAAACATAATTGTCAGGTTAAGAATACATACATATACAACTCAGTATAGACATAATTGTCAGGTTAAGAATACAACATTTTACATACAAGCATAGTACAGCATAATTTGGCATATTAATAACACAAAGCAGTATGATATGAATGCCAGGTTGAGAATTCAGCACAGTGCTGGTGGGTAGATTACAATCTTGAGAGTGGATAAAGGTGAAAGGAAAGTGGTTGAGAAATGTAATATATCTATACAGAGTTAGTTTTGTGATGACCGAGACAATCTGGGGAAATCGCTATCTGAACAACATTAGTTCCATGAAGACTGAGGCAATTTGAGAAGGTTTTCCCAAGTGCCAAAGAAGGTTGTCTTGAATTGTATAGTGGGGTGAAACAGTGGGAATGGATAAGTGAGAGGAGTGCGCGTGAAAGTGGGAATGGGAAAGAGAGAGAGTATAGAGGGGATGTTAGGTAGGAGCGTGACACGGGCATGCCCATTTTGAAGATAGGTGTTGGTATGATTAGAAGTATTTTGAAGGGGGGAGGGAGAGAGTTCCATAGTTTGGCTATGGAGCAGGAGAGCAGAAGTTGGCCAGGAGGTCTAGTGGGTTTGTAGAGTTGAAGAAGGTTTTGTTTTTCTGATCTGAGAGAGCAGTTAGGTACTTTGGGGGTTAAGGCAGTAGCGAGAGAAAGTCAGCTGGATGGTTTGAAGATGATCTTGTGGGCAGTGGTAAGCTGAAGGAATTTTAGGTAATTGGATAGTTCAAGCCATTGCAAGGTATGGAGGGAGAGACAGTGGTGTGTTGAGTTTTTAGAATTGTTTGCAAATTTGCTTATTTTATGGTAGCAGCATTCGTGTTTGGATTGTAGGCCAAGTTGTAGATAGCTTAATAGAGGAGCGCCATACATAAGTGAGGGGAGAAGGAAGGAAGAGGCTAGGATTTGTCTGGTGGAAGGGCTCAGGTAGCAGCTGTGTCTGTACAGACGTCCTAGTTTTTGCTGTTTTTTTTAATGTTGGTTTGGATATGGGTGTCAAATTTTAGATTTTCATCAATGGTGATGCCGAGTAGTTTGGTGTTGGAGACAATTTCTTGGGGGATGTTATTGTGGCTAATTATGGAGAATGAGTTTTTGTTGATAGTGAATTTTCTAGAGGGAGAAAAGCTCATCAGTTTGGTTTTAGTGGCGTTTAATGCCAAGTGATTTCTTTGCATCCAGGTTTCTGTTTTAGTGAAGGCTGATTGGGTTTTTAATAGTAGGTCAGAGGGTGAGTAGGCAGAGCAGATGATTGTTGAGTCAACTGTGTACTGTATTAGTGAGGACTCGAATGGCAGGGTGGAAGTCGTTGATAAATATATTGAAGAGAAGAGGACCTAGAACAGAACCCGATGGCACACCGGTGGTTTAGGTAGGAAAGGAAAAGTTGAGGATTTCCACTGTACAGCTTATTGATGATCAGAGAGGTAGCTAGAGAACCAGGCTATAGAGGAGGGAGAGAGATGGAGAGTGGAGAGTTGGGATAAGAGCAAGGGGTGGGAGACGGTGTCAAAAGCTTTTGATAGATCTAGAAACAGTGTGGATATGGGTTTGCCTGAGTCACGGGATAGGTTAATGGTTTCAAGAAATGAAAGGAGGGCAGTCATGGTACTGTGACCAGGGCTGAAGCCATGTTGAGTGGGTGTGAGGAGATTGTTTTGAATAAGATATGGCATCAGTTGTGAATGAATAGCTTTTTCTAGTATTTTAAAAAGTGGGGAAAGGATGGCAATAGACCTGAAATTGGTGGTGTCTGTGTTATTGCCTCCCTTATGGAGAGGAATGATGTAGGCATGGTGGCAGATGGATGGGACATAAGATTCCTGACTGGATCTGTTTATTAAGATAGAAATGGGAAGAGCTATGCTGTCAGCTGATAGTTGAGGAAGGTTGATCATAGGTTATCAGGACCATTGTGGCAAGGTTTTCGTTTAAGGAGAAGTCTTTTCATTGTGCTTGAGGGAATGGGTTTTAGGTTGAAAGGGGAGGAAGAAAGTATGTGATTGGGGGGATGGGGATAGGTGTGGTTGGGATTTGAGGGGGGATAGTTTAGCAATACAGTCCACAAAGAAGGAGTTGTATTGTACATGTATTCATCAAGAGGACTATCTTTTTTTGTAAATCTCTGGTTGTGATTCTGCAGGCCATAATGACTTATGAGGAGATGAAACTTTCCTGAGCCCTTATATCCATGATGCCATAGTAGTGCAACATCACCCATGAGTTTACCCCCCTCCCCCACCACTAAAGCACACTAACTTGCATGGAATTGTAAAAACAAGGCAAAGGAGAAGAGTGAGATATGAGAGGCTAAGCTGTTTCTCATTGGGGATAGCTTGGCAGTAATCCAAGGCTAAAACCAATTTATGATGGCATCATTCATAATGGCACTGAGAGCCATTGGGCATGAGCATCTCTTTAGGTGACTCCAAACTCCTCCTTAAGTTTTGACTGCACATTCACATACTCTGACCATTGTTTGTATCTCCGGGCTTCACTGGGGCTTCATGAATGGTCTGCATCGAACCATGGTTTCTTCCTGACGCCTCCTCTGAGGGATGAGCAGGTATAGCCTTACTATCTCCCTCTCCCCCTCCAGCTCTTACAGGTACTTGTGCCACTAACAGACACCAGGCTGCCAAAGTCACAGTAAAGACATTATCTAGCTACACCATCAGAGTCAGTTTCCCCTGCATGGCTTGTAGATTTGAGTGCATGCCTTTGAACTCAACTAGGGCTGGGAGACATTAATTATGTCTACTGTCTGATACTGAAATTCTCAGACATACATAGTTAATGAGGTCCATTAGTGATACATGGTGTTGATGAGCAAAATATGGTAGCCAGAATATGTCATATCAGTCTGTAGTACTCTGAGGTGCTCACATATATGGGGAGATTTTATGTCACATCAGTTGTGTTGTGCATCACTGTTTTGGCCTGAGTTTAACATGTCTGTGACTATAATCCTCTAGCCATGTGCTTGTTGTAGATGAAGACTTGCATGGAACATGCTACCTGTATGTTATGATTCAACCTACGTTGGTGAGGCTTCCTTTGGAAACTTCTGTGCAGATGACAATACATCCACTGTATTTCTTATCGTGGAACCTTTTCAGGACACTGATTACATTTTTACACATATATATTTTTCCATGGCTATGTCCTGTTCTTAGTATACAAAGCAGTTTGATGGACATAGTTGCCCATTACTGTATGTTTTCAAAGCCACATCCTTCACAAGTATTTGAATATCTCTGTGGCCATGTAGAAAAAGGAATCACTGTATGTTCAGATACAATAGATTTTGAGTCTCTCTGTATAGATAATTGCTATTTTCTGTATGTATATATATATATATATATATATATATATATATATATATATATATATATATATATATATATATATATATACATTGTGTGTTTTTGTGTGAAAATGTGTGTATGGGTTATAATTTCCTTTCACTCTCTCTCTCTCTTTATATATATATATATATAGATAGATATATAAATACATACGTGTGTGTGTGTGTGTGTGTGTGTGTGTGTGTGTGTGTGTGTGTGTGTGTGTGTGTGTGTGTGTGTGTGTGTGTGCGTGTGTGTGTGTGTGTGTGTGTGTGTGTGTGTGTGTGTGTGTGTGTGTGTGTGTGTGTGTGTGTGTGTGTGTGACCATAATGTAAGCCAAGTCAACAAACACTTCATCACTGTTTATGTGTGGAAGCATGAGATAATACATACTGTGATTCTTACTTAGATACACAAACATTCCTTTCCCATTGTATATACTTTGAAGCAGTACACGCAGCATTTGCTCATAAACAATAATCAGATAATGTACACATACAATGTGATTACTTCAAATTGGAAGTGACATTATCATAGGTGGTTTTGCTCTCAAAATTAGTTCACGTCCATATTTATACTCAAACATACATAAAGATGGTACTGAAGTTGCTCTAAATGACTGCTTTTCTGGCAAATTTTCAGTCTTAGTACAGGCTTCATGAGACAACCACATTGACTGTGTACATATATCTCATCTGTTTTAGATACACATCTGTAACAAATTATGCAACACATTAATCTATTTTCTGTTCCACAAAGCATTTGTGTTTTTTTGCCGGATCCTTGTGGACTGAAGCGTATAATAATTTTCATCTCTCACGAGTCTCACTTCATACCCTCCATGTCTGCCATAACTGTTATTGTATCTACTTTCAGTACTTGTAGGTGGAATGTGGACAGGAGTATTTGCATTTGTCCATACATTTATGAAATTGTTTTTCAAGTATTCCTGCACTGGGAGTATGATAAATGTGCCCATGGGAAGTTGTAAAGGAGTTACTTGCATGTTTTTTCCAATAAGACAAGTTTCTTTCTGAACATTTACTGATTTTTTTTCTTCTTACTGTAAATGACTCTGCCAGTAATGTTCTTATACTTGAACTTTGTGACATTTCGATTTGAATACTCTGGAAACCTTGACTAATATGGTTTAAAACTTTTTGGTAGGAATTAGATCAATTGAATCTAAAGAAATCTCCATTAGTTTTTCACAGATACATCATTTGTGAAAGCTGCATTAAATTTTCTTGTCTGTTTTGTTATAGCTAAATACCATACATAGCAGTTAATTTAGTATGTGTGCAATGGATAGGAGATAAGATCCATTTTCTTGCACAAATCAGTTCTGATATTAATTAATTACCAGTGCAGTCCGATCATTTTCTGGAATCCAGCTGAAAGCTATGCTATAATTTAAGCCACACAATGTTTCCTGTACATTCTGTTAGAGTTCAAATGTAAGTTGCACAGTCATTTCACATTGTGGAAATCAGAGGCGCATTTCTAAAAGACTTGCTCTTGATGTTATAAATTGGCCTTACACTATATAGTAAGCCACACCAAGAGCAGGTCTTTTGGAATCAAGGTGGGTTTACACTAGAGTAAGTCACTTAGGAGACCGATTATTTTGTAATATGGTGCAAGTTTGTCAATTACACGAACATATTTATTTTGATAAGAAAAAAACAAGGTTGCAGTCGAAATAATTGGAATACGGCTCTTAACGTCAGGGACAAAGCCAAAAACAATCAGTGATACAGGTCTCACATCAGGGATGAATTTTAAATATTAGTATTATTGTTAGGAAAGCTAATGGCAGAAGAGGGCTTGAATTATAATGTAGTTTTTTGAAAAAAGAAAAATTGGTAGTTTTAATAAATGTCATTATTTATTGACTGTAATCCACCTCCATTTTTACACTGAAATACATATTTTCAGAAAGACACAACAGACATCTGACTCAAAATCCAGGTACTTCCTAGATATTAAAGGACACTTAATAGCATTGTATAGGGACACAGCTAAGAAAGAAGAAGTACAGAGTTCAGTAATTACATAAATATATAATATGCAAATAAATGCCTATAGAAGAATCAGTTGGAGGAGCTTCAGGCAAGGAAGAAGTCTTTAGAACCATATTGTGTGTGTGTGTGTGTGTGTGTGTGTGTGTGTGTGTGTGTGTGTGTGTGTGTGTGTGTGTGTGTGTGTGTGTGTGTGTGTGTGTGTGTGTGTGTGTGTGTGTGTGTGTGTGTCTGTATGCATGAACATGTGAATGTGGGTGGAGGGCAGATAGACACCTGGGATAGTGGCTTATACTGTGGCTTAAAGGAACTAGAATAAAGGTTTGCAGAATGAGAAAGATGTGAAACAAGGGGACACCAGGCACCAAGGATAACTGTTTATATCATGCCTTAAAGGCACTTAATAATGTAATAAAAGTTTTGTAGCATGAAAGATGTGAGGCGGGGGTATTCTAGACCCCAGGGTTATTCTACATAATGTGCAGTGAATGCAATGAAAACAATTCAAATCCTGCGCCTTCAGGACACGCACAGGGTGTTAGGTCTCTGTATCACCACTGGAAACCAGGGATACTGCAAAAAAAAAAAAAAAAAAAAAAAACTTCACCCTTAACTAAAAAAGCAGTTTGTTAAGTAGGAGCTGTAAGCCAATAAACTAAATGATCACTTAAAGTAGCAGAGATTTTTTTGTTATAAAATTAGTAATATAAAGCTCTAAAGTTTGGCATTATTAAATGATTGCAACAGTCTGAGAGTTATGAGGAACAGGGCATCTATAGCGGCAGCAGTGGGAGGTGTCTATAAAATCAAGACTGTTAAAAGTTATGGTGATATGTCCATGTGGAGGGCAGCTTCCAAAAAAAGCTGATGGGATCACTATTTGACAGAAGGGGAAATTTTTTAAAGTATTACTTGGACTCATGTAAAAATGTAGCATCATGATACACTTTAAAAAGTGTAAAAGGAATGAAACTCTAATGCCTTGCATTACTGACTGACCACTGCGATCCTTGCTGTATGTGTGTGTGTGTGTGTGTGTGGGGTGAAAGGATATACCCAGGCCAGTCTGTCAACTCAGGGACATGTAAGAGGTGTATAAGGGGAGGTCTGTGTGAGTGTGTGTGTGTGTGTGTGTGTGTGTGTGTGTGTGTGTGTGTGTGTGTGTGTGTGTGTGTGTGTGTGAGAGAGAATGGGGGGGGGGGGGTGCCTGTGCCAGCATAATTCATGAGTTGTCAGTGTTGACCACCACAGGAATTGTTGGTTTACACTAGTGGTAGTCAAGGATAATTCAGAGAGATGCTAATTAGCCATTAAAGTGCTCTTTCCTCATTGCTGCTAACATGTCTCTTAATCACATTCTCCTACATTGTGGTGCAGTCCTTTTTGGCCACAGTTCTTACTGCCAGAGGTGAGGTTATTTCTGAATCCCTGGAAATGCATTTTGACTACTTAAAATCATTGTTTACCTTTAGAAGGACTATAACTGTACATCGCCAGGCTGAGGAATGTGAAAGTCATTACAGTATCATTACTAACTGCTAAAGCTATAAACCTATATTTCATTTTTTATTCTTTTCTTTCTTTTACAAATAAAATCCACATGCTACATGTGCCTTATTTTACATACAATCAAGGAACACTGACTCATCAGTTGTCCTAAGAGTGAGACAATAAGCAAGTAAAGACAGAAGAAATAATGTCGAGAACTTAAGATACAGCTTCTTAGCAGTCCCTAGCCTTAACCCTCAATCCTATACCAATAGATCTAGACATTTCACAAATGTTTCTATGTCACTCAACTAAATATAAATGCTTTCAGAAATACTTTGTCGACCTATCATATTTAGTTCCCAAACCTAAGAACTCCAGTGATGTCGTTATACCCGGGGATTGCAGAAAGAATTATTTTGAAATTGCAGTGTGGATTTTTTGCAGCTGATGTGTGAAACTGCTTCTCATGATGAAATGCACTGATAGCACTGTAAGATGAGTGTGCATGCCTGTAAAAAATATTTAAAACTGCTGGCCTAACATAGATACATTCTTATCATGTATACATATATCATACCATCTTGATTTTATGGTATTTTCATTCAAAACCTAAAAACTACCCATTTATTTAGTCAGCACTATGAACACAGAGGCAGTCGCATTTAAGATCCTGACAGAAATCTGTATTTTTCTTACTTTGAAAAGCATATTTAAATGTATCAAAATTCAGTATCGCACTTTACTTTTCTGTTACCTCAACTAGCCATTTTAATCTTTAATGTATAGAAGCATGCAACTGCCTCCATCATATTGATAGACAGTTAAACTGTTTTTATTCCTATGCAAACAAAAGGTGTGCATTTGTCTCTGTGTGTGTGTGTGTGTGTGTGTGTGTGTGTGTGTGTGTGTGTGTGTGTGTGTGTGTGTGTGTGTGTGTATATATACCAGTTTATATCAGAAGTATTTCCTACCATATTATAAGGAACTAATCCATCAGCAGAAAGAATGCATGACACTGAAGCTAACAACTAGCTGGGGGGCTGGGCCCAAAAAGCCAAACTAAATGATAGTTGCATTTAGCAAAGAAGCAGAAATTATTTTAATTACAGCATAAATGTTACGCCAAGGAAAACAACTTTATAATGCAAATTTAAATAATCAGTAGCCTCTGTGGATAATTCCTAACAAGGGACTGAATAACCATGAAAAAAGAGAGTTGTGGAATGGACATCTAACGGAAATCATATTTTAATTGCTGCAACAATTTATACACGCATGCAGTCTCCTGTTCATAGCCTTAGAATTCAAAATATCACATATTTATTGTTTTAGCTATGTGTTATGAGTGTATGGTTAGCAGTTGTTAGTATTGATGCATTGTCTGCCTCTTCTCAGTACATATTGTTAATCCCTTATGGGATGTAAGCAATGTGGGAGTAGTAGCAGTATGCAATGGCAATAACAAGAACACATATGTCTTATATGTGTATGCCCATTCTGAATGCAGTATACCTTTCTGTAAAGCTGTTTCTCATGGAGGTAATATCCACCATTTTAGTTCCTGACTACAACCTATAATCAGATGAACAGCTGCTCATTGTAACAAAATCACGAAGCCACTCCTGGTGGCACAGGAATAAAGCTTTGACTACTACCCAGCCAATCCAAGTATGATTAGTGGCTTGGGCATCTGCTGGACTGCCAGGGAGGGTTGGACATCACTACCTCTGGGAGAGTGAATACATGGGCCTGTCTTTGTAACAATCCCTGGTGGAGACTGGAGATGTCATTGGGGTAAGGCGTGGTCCAGTGAGGATGCAGGGGTGGACCTGTCTGTGCTGCTGTGGAAGTGGGGTGATATGCATGGATGCACACACTATGTTCTGAGTTAGGTAAGTGTTCTGTGTATCACACTATCTTCTGGAATATGTATTTTTGTTAGACCTCTGTAAACCATAATGTACAATGTAAGCTACATGCTAAGAATTGTCTTGGTGCTTTCCTCTGTAAACCGTAATGCTCTTTGTAAGTTATTTGCTAAGAATTTTGTATTGGAGCTTTTCTCTCCATGCCTCAGTTGAAAATGAGCTAAAAAAAACAGTAGGATTTTTCCAGTAAACAAATGTAAAATAAAATAAATATAAAATGCATAAATAAATAAATATACCTAAACTTCACCACCAATAAGACACCTACACAGAGGGAAGTGGGCATGGCATACAGAGACTGCTGAGCCACAAGGATGTCCTTAATATCCATGACTGGCCTCAGCAATATTGCAGTAAGTCTGGGGTGGTTGGAGATCAGCTCGGACATGACATGGATGTTGGGGACCAGGGTACTAGGCCAGTAGAATGATGCAAGTGGACAAAAGAATTGTGTAACCAAACCAAATAATTCAAAGCAAAAATAGCACAATCAGTGTGGCCATCAGAAGTGAGAAGCTGCAGTGTGACAGCAGATCGGGGGGGGGGGTGCAGTATGCCAGTGCAACACCAAGATGTATACAGATTTTGTAGCAGCAGATCGGGGGCGGCAGTATGCCAGTGCAACACCAAGATGTATACAGATGTTGTGGCAGCAGATTGGGGGGGGGGCAGTATGCCAGTGCAACACCAAGATGTATACAGATTTTGTATCAGCAGATCGGGGGGGGGCAGTATGCCAGTGCAACACCAAGATGTATACAGATTTTGTAGCAGCAGATCGGGGGGGGGAGTATGCCAGTGCAACACCAATATGTATACAGATTTTGCAGCAGCAGATCGAGGGGGGGGCAGTATGCCAATACAACACCAAGATGTATACAGATGTTGTGGCAGCAGTATGCCAATACAACACCAAGATGTATACAGATGTTGTGGCAGCAGATCGGGGCGGGGGCAGTATGCCAGTGCAACACCAAGATGTATACAGATTTTGAAGCAGCAGATCGAGGGGGGGGGGCAGTATGCCAGTGCAACACCAAGATGTATACAGATTTTGTAGCAGCAGATCGGGGGGGGGGGAGTATGCCAGTGCAACACCAATATGTATACAGATGTTGTAGCAGCAGATTGGGGGAGGGGGGGCAGTATGCCAGTACAACACCAACATGTATACAGATTTTGTAGCAGCAGATCGGTGGGGGGAGGGGCAGTATGCCAGTACAACACCAAGATGTATACAGATTTTGTAGCCATGAATTTTGAACTGAAAACATGGAAGAGCTGAACTGATATTGAAGCCCTATATAATTCATTACTGGACATACTGAAAAATAAATTCCAGTTGAGTATGTTAGAGAGCAAGTCAAGAAACATCCATTGTGGTTAGCAAAAAGAAGACTGAAAAGATAGGACCTAATGTGGAGCATTGCTCTTCTTAAAACTTCTTTTCCACAGGATTAAAAAACCCATGCACTCCTTGATCTGGGACAGAACAACCCACACCATTAAAAGTATATATTAAATGTAAGATTGTCATGCCTTTCAGAAAAGGGAATATTTCAAAAATGGCTGTCTTAGACTTAACATATGTAAGTCCGTTATTTTCATTCATTTAGCCTCAGCATTATGGGATTCACTAAAGCAGGTTCCAACATTTTAAATGGTTACTTAAAGAACACCTCTAATAAAGAAATAAATAAATGGCTAAGTGCAACTACAAGGTAAATTTAGAATGGGTCATACTGGAAGAAATACCAAAGATTTTTTTACAACAACTTCGATATTATGATAACGACACAATAACAAACAGATAACATGATTAACACAGAACATGATAAACTGATGATTTTTTCTTTCTTTTTTTTTGATCATATTTTCTTTTGGCTGCTCATCCAGTATATTTAGGGGGTTGAGACAATTGTTGTTAGGAATTACAACTCAGCTCTTCTGTAGGATCACATGGGCTAAATGGGTATTTCCTACGCAGTAATGCAGAATATCTGTTAACAAGCATAACTGATCTCTTTCAGAGATCTTTGAGAAAGTGCAGTTGTGTAAGTAAACTTACCATGACCTTTGATGTTCGGCTAATCACTGCTGTAGTAGCCTATGCTATATAGGTTGTACCCTGCATATGATATCAGAGACTACAACTAAAGGTTCAGAAAATAGGCCGGGGGTGGAATTTACTAGAGAAAACTGACAAAGAAACCAAGGTATTAGGAAAAAATAACTAGAGAGGAGAAGGTAACAGAATGAGAAGATGCAAAGAAGACATTTGAATAACAGGCTGCCTTCCCTTTCAGGGACTGATATCAGAGTATAGGCAAAGAGAAAGTGATAGGGGCATCCTAAGTAAAAGACCTGCTCTGGTCGTGTTTCTAGTGGAATCTAGAACAGAAGCTGCTGTTAAAAAAACTGATGACTAGTAGGTCATATAAAATATTGCATGATAACTACAGGTATCAATCAGAGGAGGTTAGAAAATATTGGGAAGAAAGATTAGATAAGCGATTTGCAAGGAAACATAATGACTGCTAGGAGCTCAGAAAAAATAGCCATGCATTCAGTTCATTAGTTAATTGTTTGCTTTTTATTTAATACTTCTTTCTGAATTAATAAGAAATAGAACAAGAACGCTATATGACTGGTTTAGAAGCAAAGCGATAATTATAGGAACATTAACACTATACTGCAAAATTACTGTGAGATGCAAAGGAAATTGCAATATGTAAAATGGAGAGTGGGAACACTCTGATGTTGAACAATGACAGTTAGAAAATTGTGTACATTCGTATCGTTTTTGTGTATGCTATGGCAAAGAAGCTGTGAGTGATATGCACAAAATAAATAGTTTTTTTTTTTTTTGCACTCATGAATGAACTATACATGCGGTTTGTGGGGAAAAAAGCTTTAAAGTGTGGATACTGCAGATATATAGTAAGAAATTGAACAATGCAATGTATTCATTATAGCTGAAAAGACTATTACTGATCTAAGTATGTCTAGAAATTACTCAGTTTCAAGAAAATAGGGAAAGTCGTAGAAGTACAACTCTAATAGGAGACAATCAGAGAGATGAGCTAGACAAAGAAGAAAAAAACTGGAAGACAGAGAGGTGGAAGGACAGGAAGAGCAGGAGGTAATGAATGAATACTAACAAGAATAGAACTTTACTACTTAAGTCCAAAATATCTAAAATTCACCACTCCTGAATTTATATATGTCAAGTCTAAAGTTACAGAAATGCAGAGAAGGAAGATGTCTTCCAAAATAAATGAAACACACTTGGCAAACACATAGGAACTGTACCTGCAGTCATTTTGAATGGCAAATAGCATTCTGTGTTTTGATTCTCGGCATCTTGGGTACCTTACCCCCAGGGAAGAGTAACTCAGTCCCCAGGGACTAACAGTAACTTAGCAACTTGCTGAAAAGCCAAGAAATAGATAAGAAAATTGAAAGGAAGGAGGAAATGAAAAGGAAAAGGGAAACTGCAAAGACATAAGAAGGTGATAATACAGCAGCCGAATGGAAAAACATGAAAGACAGCAATATAAGAAGCTGAAAATCAACTATGAAAATAAAAAAAAAATCAGTTTATTGAATATTAATGTATGAAATAATTGCAGAGAAAACTGGACATTTTACACTGGTATAAACTATATGGATGTGATATAATCTGTCTACAGTACATGCAATTATCTGAGGAAAGCTACAGATTACAACTATGCATTATACTACAGATGAAAAAGAAATAGCCATTAAGTTTAGAGACATGATAAGGTGAAGACATTGCAAGAAAATAATGAAACAGGGAAGTAGTAAATGAAATGTGTTATATGAAGGCAACTTGAAAACTAAAACAATAAGAATATGGATATGCATGACCAAATGTGACTGGAAAAAGCATGCTTTAAGGCCTGCAAACTATACTTAGCTGATAATATGACAACCATACAGGCTGGCAGCTTTAATTGTGAAATTACAGCAGAAAATCAGTATAATATGGGCAAAAGACTTTTTACAAGGTAAATGTTTGAAATATTTGTGGAAAATGGACTACACATATATAAAGGGAACATTATGAAGTAGCATTCCTTGTGGCATTGACACACATCAGCAATAATTTGGAAAATTTAGGGTAAGCTGGGCCAAGCTTAAAATGTCTCTTGGGTCAATAGCCTACTAACCACATATGAACATAGATCATGATTTTATTATTCTATAAACTGCTTGTTTCTGCCCACAGAACTATTAATGTCAAAATGAGAAAAGCAGAGAAGATATACACAGGAAATGGTGCAGCAAGGTAGATCAGAAGAAAAAAACAATAATAAAGCAATGTGTTGTGCTTCAGTCATGGCAGGATTGAGAAGAACGGAGTTCTTTTCACAATATAAAACAGAAGTGGTATTTTGTCAAGAAAAATGAAAATCAAACAGAAATATACATTTATATGATACATTTATATGATATGAGAGTAGAAAGTAGAAAGGCAGTGAGAGAATGTCTTGCCACAGGACTAAAACTGTAGCACTGCAAAACGGATAGTGTTGAAGAATCTGTTAAAATGTGCCAAGAAGTATATAATAAAAAGAGAATAACCATGTGGTATAATAAATCGAGGGGCAGTATGGGAGGAAGAGATGTGTCATTATTAACAAACACAAGACAAGAAAGCAAAATATATGTGTGGAAAAGGTCTTAGACCATAGAAGACAAACAGTACCAAATGAAATGCAATGCAAGAATAAGTAGAACGGCATTTCATTAGCAAGCTGGAAGGCAAGAAAGACATGCAGAAATAAAGTATAAAGAGAAGCAGACATGCAATTATGATAAATGCATTACACCACCTCCGTTAAAATGTAAATAAATCATCTAATGAAGAGGCATCACCAAAGACATATTGTTTGATGTGATTTTTATAAATTTATAAAAGAATGCAACTGCAGGGTATAATGAAATTCATAGCAATGATTGAGGAAAAGGCCTAGAAATACTTGTGGTATAGTAAGTACTCTATACAAAAAAGAAATGGAGGAAAAACATACCATAGAGACACAGACTGTGACAATGCAGCTATGCAGTATCTACGTATTGTTTTTTTCTGTTGGCCAAAATAATGTATGATGGGTTAATGTTACACAGCCCAACAGCCCTAGTGTAATGTCTTCACTGGTAAGGTCAGACCACAAAATGGTATCTTTCAAGTAAAAATAAAACTGGATCCCCAGCTAAACCTGGAATATTCAAGAATTACTCTAAGGCTAACTTCCTGCTATTAAGTGATAACCTGGGAAAATTTCAAGCCCTCATAAACCCCAAGAACACTGCTGCCTATACTGAACGGGTCACAGAAACCCTATACAAGCATGTTAATAGCTGCATAGAGACAGTTGTACTCACCAGGAAGAAGTACAGAATTAATTCAAAAAACAAGCCACCCTGGTGGAATCACAAACTCAGTATGCTGTATAGCAGAAGGAAGAAAATCATGGCAAAAATTAGGAGGTGCAGCACCCATCAGGATAAAAGCACTCTTATCAAACTAAACAAACATCTCAGAGGAAAAATAAAGTCTACCAAAGCTAAATTTGAGAAAAATTTGGCCTCCCAGGCCAAGGAAAACTACAAGGCATTCTTTAGCTATGTCCGCAGCCTTAAAGCCAATGCACAATTATGTGCAGCGCTCAGCTACCTATACTGAACCAGAAAATATAGCAAACCTACTGGCTAATTAATTTAGCTCCAACTTTACAGTACCCTCAACCTTCACTCAGGAAATACCATCAAATATAACTCCCCCCCCTGCTATCAGTATGAAACAGGTCCTTAATGCTCTCTCTAATGCCAAACACACTGCATTAATGGACCAAGAAAATATCCTAGGATGCCTTCTAAATAGCATGAAATATAACCTATCAGGCACCCTGGAATTGTGATTTAACTGTAGCCTCCAAGCAGGCTTTATGCCTCATGAATGGAGAACAGCAACAGTCATTCTCATGCACAAAGGTGGGCCATCTACAGAGCCTGGAAACTACAGACCCATAAGTCTCACTAGTCTTATATGCAAAGCCATGGAAAGAATTATCATGGAAATGATCACACCCCACTTAGGCATTGTTGACAAACTAAAGAGGTTAGGTGCAAACCCATATGTCACCCAGTGGATAGCCAAATGGCTCACAGACAGGACCCAGGAAGTTAGAATTGGGGAGTCCATCTGTACAAAGAGGCATGTCACAAGTGGAGTCCCCCAGGGATTGGTCCTTTTTGACATTTACTTCTCTGAAGTCAAGACCAATATCAATGCTCTCTGTCTGACTAAATTTACAGATGATTGCAAATTAGGAGCTGTCATTGAATCCTACACTGACACAAATGTTCTCCAGGAAGGTCTGACAGACAAATAATGGGTGTTAGAGCAATGGATGGACTAAAACTAAATGCCAAGAAAAGCATAAAGTATTCTTTTGGAAGTCATCCACCCTAGTAACTATCATATTGACAGCACACTCCTTTGAGATGACCCAGTAATTAGGGACTTAAGAACACACATAGACAGTAATATAGCTTTTAACCATCATGCATCTACAGTAGTAAGAAAATCAATGTTGCACAACTTATAAACAATGGCATGGCATCTAGGTCCAAGGAAATCATTGTTCCACTGGGTTCTGCATTCATCAAATCTATCAGTGAGTATAATACTCCCTTTGGTATGTACTCAGGGTTGCTAGATTTCCGACTGGCCAGGTAGGGACTAAAAAAAAGGTCTTCCACGTCTTTAATGCGGAACATCAGAGTTCCGCATTAAACAGCCCGGGCCAATCAAAAATAAATAATCACAGACCTACTTCTGTTTAATGCGAAACATCGCAGTTCTGCATTACACAGAAGTAGCTCTGTTTTGTGATGTTTTGATTGGCCCGTATACCGGTATACAGGCCAATCAAAAATCGCTAAACACGGAGCTACTTCTGTTCAATGTGGAACTGCAATGTTCCGCATTAAACAGAAGTAGCTCTGTTTTTTGATGTTTTGATTGGCCCATATGCCGGTATACGGGCCAAACAAAACAGAGCTACTTCTGTTTAATGCGGAACTGCGATGTTCCACATTAAACAGAAGTAGCTCTGTTTTGCGATGTTTTGATTGGCACGTATACAGGCATACGGGCCAATCAAAAATTGCTAAACACGGAGCTTCATTTAATGCGGAACTTCCGCATTAAACACAAGAAGCTCCGTGTTTAGCGATGCTGATTGGCCCATGCCATACGGGCCAATCAAAAAAAACAAAGCGGAGGCTGCCCGGGATTTAAACCGGCAGGGCGGGACTCGGGATCAGGCTGCTGATCTCGGGACAGTCCCGCCCAAATAGGGACGTCTGGCAACCCTGTATGTACTTAACCAGGCATAATCAACAACTGGAACTTCAACAGAGGTTTGTCACTAAAAGAATAGAGGGCATAATTAAAATGTCATCTGCAAATTGCCTCAAGATCCTATCCCTTTATTCTGTCTCCTACAGGCTTTTGAGGGTAGATCTATATGTAGCATACACGGCATTGTCACACTCCACTCTGACAGACCTCCTGCATATTCATAAAACAACCAGCACCAGAATTAGCCATTCTAAAAACGTAACCCTTTCATGTGATATAAATAGGACCTGCTTGAGAGAAAGGTATATATCCCAGAGACTACTCTGTCTATGGAACAGGCTCACCATCCATGTGAAGCAGAGTTCCTCCCAAACCCAATTCAAGCGCAATTTGGACAACTGGATAAGGAACCGGAAATTCATGCCTGGTTTGGCACCTATGTCTCTAATGGAAGAAGGTAACCTGTAAATGGTTCATCTCTTAGGCCCCTTCTTGTAAATGTTTTATCTGCCAAGTCCCTACTTACACTTATCAAAGGTGCTAGAACTTGACAGAGACTTGGGATGCATGGCTAGGCTTAAAAAGTCCCTTGTGGTCATTAGCCTAATGAATACCTATGAACCTATGAAATACAAAAACGGGGGACAGTGGCTAAAGGAAAAGCTATAAGAGGAAGCCTGATATTAATGAAGCAAGCAGTCAAAACCATAATACAAGGGACAAAGTTTTAATTATAGGAAACATATGTAGCAAATATTTTTGGCTCACTGAAACACTGGACATTACAAAAGGTATAAATGGTGTAAGCGTGTTACAAGGTAGGTTATTCATTTATATGATGGTATGGAGGGATGTATGAGCACTCATGCTATAAACCTACAGTGACTGAACATAGAGGGCAGGAAATACAAGCAGATGGATAAAGTAGAGATGTCTTGTGACTATAAATCTTTTAGTACTTTTAATAACAGACAGCCCATCTCAGGTCATGCAAAAAGTCATACAAATATCTTTATTAAACTAAATGCTAAACAAAATGAAAGCACTCTGTACATGATTAATTAAATAAATATCCATCCTTTTTCCCATATTTGCACATGGGGTTGGGGTGTCACTTCAACAGTAACAGTCATCTAGAGCCAAAGTTTACACTGCCAGGTGGCTAGCCCTGCCATATTAGTCTTCAACACCACACACTTTCATGTATGGTTAATCCACCTACTGCATGTCTTTGGAATCAGGAGAAAGCCCATGCAAACACAGGGAAGACATGCAGACTACACACAGAAGGCACCCAGCCAAGAATCAAACTGGGGAACCTCATGCTGAGAGCTGACAATGCTATCCACTATGCCTCCCTATTAATTAAATGAATACACATACTAATATTTCTGTTGCGCTTTTCACTTTCAATTCTTTAACAAATTATAAAGACCTCATCAGACATTCAGTAATGTAATATCATGGTGAGTTTCATCACAGTGTTTCATATTAAGCAAGCTGGCAGACCATCTTCTGGGGACTTTTACCCTTTTCTCCACTGTGGTGCATCCATGTAGTGCACATTTGCAGACCACTCCTTGGAGAATTTTTCCTCATTCTCTACAGTGGTGCAACCATGGAGAAGGCAAATATAATTCAGTGTGTGTGTGTGTGTGTGTGTGTGTGTGTGTGTATGTGTGTGGGGTTGGAGCCCCCACATGGTGATGCAAGGAAAGGAGCTCCCAAAAAAAAAAAAAAAAATTTTTTTTTTTTTTTTTTTTTAGGAGAGGAGTTTATTTAGCTTCTTCTGACCATTAACTGTTGTTTTTTCTTAGCTTTATTTTTTTACAATTTAAATCTGACTTGGAACAAAGCCAAGTTTCAGCAGAAGCTTGGGGAGATACACTCCAGATACATGTTTTTGTAATGGGGGGAGGAAACCAGAGCACCCAGAAAACACCCACATGAACACAGGGAAGATATGCAGACTCCACAAAGAAGGCACTCCAGCCGAGAATCAAACTGGAGAACTTCTTTCTGTGAGGTAACAATGCTACCACTGCAACATCCAATACTTATAGCATTATGTATGGGTGAAGTAATTAAAATGATTCAGAAGAACTGCAGAAGGTATTGTCTAAGTAAAGAGGTTGCATATCCAGTAATAGAATCATATACAGATAAAGGCAATTCAATAATACAAGATAAGGAAAGAGAAGAAATGGCAGAAAAATGCTAAAAAAACACTTGAATGAAGCAAAGAATTAGTATGGAAGACAATGCAGGATATGGTTAAAAAGAAACAGGTGGCTTTAAAAGGAACACGCAATGCAGTATTTGGATGATCAGGAAAAACAGAAATATAAATGTAAGTATTTACACTATAGTTGATAAATAGCACAAATATAAGATAAAATTCAGAAATAAATAGTATAAATGGCAAAGACATGATATCGAAAAAACATGTGGCATGATTATGGGCAGGATTCACGAAGCCTCCGTGTAAGAGTTAGCAAGTCTTACACAGAGGCTGCAGTTAAACGGGGTGATGTCAGCATGCCATACATATTTATGAGGGCATGCTGAATCACACCCTAGGCTAACACGGTCCGTGTAGCAAAGTAAGGGATGTGTCCGCACGGCGAGTCCTGCAAAGGGACACGCCCCCAGAAGAATCACAGTCCTGAAAGGAAACTCCCACGAGCGAGTCCGCGGAAATGCCAAGAAACACAACACCACACATGCCCCCACAGACTATAAACCCAACGGAAATGTAAAAAGGAACAGTTTAATTTTTTTTTTATAATTTCAAAAATGTTTGCCCATAATTGCACTCGTTTGCGTGGGTGTGCCCTTCGCTCAGCCACAGTTAGCAGTCATTGAAAAAGCACATAAGATCTAAATATGCAAAATAAGCCAAGTAGCAATAGCGTAGCAGTAGAGATGTCGGCCAAAGAGGAGGTAGTTACGGTTCGAGCCCCAATAACATCATTTTTTTATTTTTAGTGAAATAAGCACGAAACAATCCCCTGACATATATGTATATATATATATATATATATATATAAAAAAAACTATAATTTAAGTAAAATGTAATGAAATGGGCCATGTTTTTATGAAGAAATCTGACACAATAAAAAAAATTTATTTTATAAGTACCCATAGCTGAGCAGCGCTCTAACAAGCTGAGTATGTTTGCCCATAGGTGACCAGTGGTTTAACAGGTGCAATATGAGTGCCCGGAGTTGAGTAGCACTTTAACAGGCTGAAACTGTGTGCCTTTAGTTGCGCAATATTTCTCACAGCGTAATATGCATGCTCATAGCCAAATAACGCGTTAACCAGCCTAACCCGTTTGCGTGGAGCTGCACAGTGCGCCAAACGGCTTACCGGCGGGCAACATTGAGCAACCTGTACCAAAGACGCCTTTAAACAGACACACCTCCTAGCCTGTCTAGACAGTAGTAAAATAAAAAAAAAAGCAATACCCAGGCTCGAACCCAGGATACTGTGCATCATAGTCAAAGTACTGAACCACTAAGCCATGACAGCTGTACTGACAAATGCAGTATTAGCATATATATAGGAATGAATGGAAATAGAAGCATGACAAAGCAGGTTTTTTTAAGCTGATACAATTCCAAAATGGCCAATCACAGATAAGTGTGGGAAACACGGCATATATAAGCCCCATAGGCGGGAATACACAGCATAACTGATTGTGGAACCTATTTGCAGTCAGGATGGCAGGTGGAGAAGAGGGTAGTCACTTCCGAGCACAGAGGTGGGGTGTTGAGGAGTCCAAATACATGGTTTGGCTCCTAGTCCACGATCATGAGGCTCAACTCATGCAGGGCCAGGTTCTGTGGGGATTGTACAAGGCAGAGGCATGGAACCAGTTGGCACATGATCTCACCAGTGCCACAGGCATACCAAGGACTGGTGAACAGGTCCGCCACCACCATGCGGACCTGAAGAGACGAAAGCAGGACCAACTGAACCGTTGGATCCAGGAGGCCCGGCAAATGCCCAACGCCCCACTACTGAGTAAGTATCCATGTAATTATGTATGTAAGGAATTATCCTAGCTGATATTATGGAGATGTATGTTCCAATATTACTTTATTTATATTACAGCTGCAGGTGTGCTTTCTGCGAATTGGCGAGCCTATGGTGATAGGCTGGAGCGGTTGCGCCACCAGGCAGGTTAGTAATTATTTTTCTGTAATTGTTATACAATATAAGTGAGACAGCTTGTAAAAGAGTTCAGTGTAGTTACATATTAATAAAGTTCAAATAACACTAGAAGAAAGATTCTGCTAGTACTGCATGATTAGTTAAGTGATGCAGCCTGTAATCCAGAAATAAAAATTAAACAAGTCTGAAATAGAGATTTCCCACCTGTATTGTAATATCAGATAACCTGCTGCAGCCAGAAAATTAGAGGTAAACAAGCTAAAGACAATAGACATGTGTCAAATACATCCCCTTTGAAAATCTGCCATATGAAACAAGTGAGTCTGTTGGAAAGGATTGTTGTAACCAAGTATGACATGTTAATAATGCCTAGAATAAAGTACCATCTTGAATTGTAAAAACAAAACAAGTGAGAGTGTGAGAAAGAGGTATGTCTCGACCAAGAAAGCTGTTATAACTTCTGAATAAAGTATACTGCAGTCAGTACATAATGAAATGAATGAGACAGCCACAACCAAACAGTGAAATGTTTGAAATAAAGTACTGAAGCTGGAATGTGTCTGTCCCACAATTTGGATATGTTGCTGTACCCTTGCAATATGGTGATAGTATGGTTGTATGAAATAATGAACATCCACAGTTGTCTAGAGCCATATAAATGAAATGTAGCAGGATGCTGTACCTGAACACAGCCAGATATGAACATGTATGAATAAAAATGCAATGTATATTAATGTAGCAGTAACAGTCCCATCACCAACATTCCTAAGGTTACATATAGGAAACTGTACTAAGACCTGTAGGGTATATATATCTGCAGCTACTAGAGATGTACAGCATATGTATAGGTAGTTGAAGTTGTTAATGAAATATTTCTTCACCCTACCCTATATTCACAAATAATGCCATTCCACAACAAACTGGGTATGTGTATTCACAATTAATTCCTATGGACATTTGTCCTGTTGGTTCAAACATATTTGCACGTACATTGCTGCATGTGCCCAGTTCACATATCCAAACCTGATGGTCTGTTGCCATCAGTCAACCCTGCATGCTGTTGGATTGTGTACTGTTGTTCAAAATATGCATGTGTTATGCTTGCTGTTCAATGTTTGGAATTCATGGGTGTTTGGTTAATGGGAATACTGATGCATGCTGTTACAACTAATTTTGAATGGTATTGTTTGTTACTAACCCAAAATGTCATAAAATATTGCTAAACATAGGACAACAGGGAAGGCAGGTTCCAGCGGACCCACCTCTCCCACCTCAGCTGGCGAGTGCACCTGGCACTAGTGCCCAGGCCGGAACCTCCTCCGGTGGCCCTGTGCCACCTTTGGGTGGAAGCGCTGTAGGGGATGGGGCTCATCCCCCCTCTGCAAGCGTGGCCGGAGGAGACCGTCCACTCACCCTCCAAAGTGTCCGGTCTGTGGTGCGTAGCGAGATCAGGCATTCTATGCTTGAACCCCTATGCCAGCTTGAGGCTCGGGTGGTGCAACTCACAGGTGTGCCTGCTGCCCATCCTACACAGCCCCCAGCACAGCCCTGTCCTGGGCTGTGAAGGCACAGAGGCAACTGCCCATGGGTGGGGATCTGAGTTCCACTGTTGCCATCTGTGGGCTCATGGGCTCACGATATCCAAACATCCGTCCCCGTCAATTGTGTCCCCCCCCCACATTTGTCATACTCTGCCCCTGTATGCGTCTTGTTTGTCTTGTCTGTTAACCTCCCCTACCTACCTCCCCAAATATACCTACTTCCTGTACCTCACATTCCACTCTCACCTGAAAAACAAAATAAAAAAGGGCACTCTGTTCCCCCAAAAAAATTACGCCCCATACATAGCTGCCCATTTTGCAGACATGTCTACTGGACATGTGAACTGGTAATTACAATTGGCTGTACAACTTATTTTGTTGTCCTCACCCCTCTCTCATGGGTGGAAGGTTTCAAATTTCACACCAAATTACAGACATATGCACAGCTGTTGCTGATAAAGAAATGGGCAGCTATGGGCCTTTCCTACATCCTTCCTGCAAATCCCGAGCTTGTTTTCCTACTGTCCTACCCTCTTTGTGCCCCTTTTCACCACTTTCCTATCTCCCCATTTTCTTTTCTTTCAAAGAAATTAGCGGGTGTGCGTGAGAGTAAGCACTTTTAAGCAGTTGTAAGCAGGTGTGCGCTTGTGCTTAGCTAAGTGTGCGCAGCTAGCGACAGTGCGCATGCGTGAACTCCGCGCAAACCAGTGCTAACCCGCTTACAACTGCTTAAAAGTGCCTTAGTCACTCTGAATGACAAGGCCTGTAGTCTGCTCAGCAGCAAAATAAAATTCCTCTGTCAGTCTCGAACCCAGGACCTTGGAAACACTAGTCTGCATGACATATTACTAAGCTATGACTGATATACAAGAACTTTGTGCTGAAAGCAATATATCATGAAATAGTAGGACTGAATGTAAAGGGAATATAGGAAGGCTATTACACAAAGCTTTTCTTGTATCTTTACTGGCAATTCTTGTGGATTTGTATAACATTAGTGTGAGAAGAGAAACAGCCATGCTAGTCGGTAGCTAGTAGGTAATAATGTGACAGTAGCACCTTGCAAACCACACACACTATCAGAGCAGGATAAACACTGCCATATTTGAATAGGTACGAGGCCAGACCTCGCAACTATGACTGATTTACAGGGATGTCCCTGATTTGAAAACAAATGTTAACTGTGCCCTACTGACTCCCTCTGAAATGTACTAACAGTAGGCAGAAAGGTGTTTTATCCCACGTAATGGTAACTGTCAATTACTGAAAGTATGCACTACTTGCATGTCAGAAATGGTGTAGTAATACATATGCTCAAAATACCCCACAGTCACAACTGCAGAATATCTGAAATATATCACGGGTGTATCCCACTGATATGTACCATTCCCTGAGGCTGATAAAAGATACACCTGAGAGTATCTGAGGCCTGCAAGTGTCACAAACTCACAGGCATATCATTCTGTCTGCTGTCACACACTCTGTGAATAGCTGTACAATAGCTTCCACAAGCACACCCACATGTAGGTGTACAACCCACAAATATCAAAGGATGTATCCAACTAATAAAATAAGGACAGTATAGCAGTTTACAAGCGCTGCATGTGCCTGCTATCCACAACTGTTAGTACAAAGTACAAGGCCCCACTACTGCTCAGCAGCAAAATAAAATACCCTTGTAGGTGTCAAGCCCTACACCTTGGCCAGACCAGACTGCATGCAGTACCACCAAACCACAGCAAACATATAAGGAATTGCTGGTGAAAGAAATATAGTAAGCATTACAAGGAGTGAATGTAAATGGAAAATAGGAAAGTCATAGCAACACATTGCAAGAGCCACTGCTGTATACCAGTTACTCCACAAGTCCCACAGAAAAGACTCCCATTTAAACAGTATTAGTATTATTAGGTGTCAGTTAACATACACACTGAGAAGAATAAACTGGAGGAAGCAATAGTCAGGTTTCAGTACAACATACATTTCAGTGCCTACAACACAGCCTGGAATATGAGAGACATACCAACCTTTACACTCACAGAACAGTGTCTACAGCATACCAGCATGGTCCCCACCTTGAAAATCTGAAAGGGCTATGCCTACCTAACCTAATATTTTATAGCACTGTCCTGAAATCACAGTGAGAACTGCAATTACCACACAGCAGGCTGCATGCTGGCTAACAATTGGTGCAGAGGCCATCACATGCACATGTGCATATACCTACAAAAGCAGCCTGTACTCCCAGTCTACACATGCAATACTTTCATTGCAACATCCGGAGGGAGAGACAGAGAGAGAGAGAGAGAGAGAAAAAAACAGAAAAACAGAAAAAGAGACAGAGAGAGCCACCAAAAAAAAAACAATAAAAACCAGCAAGCTAACCAGCAGCAGGCCACCAAGCAGCAAGCCATCACAAACAGCAGTGACAAACAAAGGTAATGTAAACTAATAATCTAATAGTCTACATACTGTGAACCCTCCATATGTGTTAGCAGTCTGTATCTATATATATATATATATATATATATATATATATATATGAAGATGTGCATAGGGCAGGGGACATACTGCAACTGTTAGTGAAGGCTGGACATACATATGTATGTGAAGGTTGCTATGTGCACATATCAATGTAGGTTGTAGTGCAATGTACAATGTAGGTTGTACAGTAATGGATGTTTAGCAGTATGTTAGTGTGCATTTGTATGTGTAAATATATATATATATATATATATATATATATATATATATATATAAATATATATATATATATATATATATATATATATATATATATATATATATATATATATATATATATATATATAATATGCATATATGTATACATAGATAGAGAGGGATGTAGAAATAGATAGACATATATAGATAGATAGATAGATAGATATAATATGTATATACATATATATGTAATAGACACATACATATATAGATATATATATAGATACATACACATATACAGACAGATATGAATGTCTGCAGATATGTATGTTTATGAATAGCTCTCTCTCTCCCCCCTCTCTCTCTCTCTCTCTCTCTCTCTCTCTATATATATATATATATATATATACACATACATATATATACTGAGAGAGGCACATGTGTGCAGATGTATTGCAACAGGTGCCTGGTGACAAAGGCATGGACTGAACACCAGTGTGGATACTGGAGTACCATACCCCATTCCAAAACACTTACACCACTAACCACCACATATGTGGTTGCCTGCCTACTACTGGATGTGTGAGGAGGGAACATGGGAAACAAGTGTACAATAGCCTCCCCTTTGATATTCACAGTGGCACACTAGTCTTGTAATACCTGTACATGGTTCGTGTCAGCAGAATTGGTGTGTGAGCTAGGGAAATGTAGGTCACTGTACCCCTCTACACCTCACAATGTCCTACACGGTATGTACCTCCCATGACAACTACAGAAAGGGAGAAGGACACAGTCATACCTAACAAACAGTGATAATGCCCTCAAACACATTACCTATGCAGAGTGACTGACAAAACCACAGATAGAGTGCCTCTCATACTACCTACACAGAGGTTACCACTGCTGGATATACATAGTTAAGTCACACCCATAACAGTTGTCCAACAACCATGGTAACACCTCACAATATCCCCAGCCTAAATGACCTATGTCTGTCATACTTGGCACTGCAGTAAAGAGCACATGGTGGAGGTACAGGTTCCTACCCACAAATAAGCCATACCCTGGAGTAAACCACCCAGCATTAAGAAGCAAGGCTCCCCATTAGTAGATGTCAGACATACCCCTGTTGAATGTTATGCAGATAGGTAATATGCCATATGAGTCACCCTGTGTAATTGTTTGACAGGAGGAAGTACAATCACATTACATGTGTCCCAAGGGGCAGGGTAGCATAACAGTATGCTGCTGTAGGCCCAGGGCCAATAGCATACTACCTACCTATGATACAATGCACACACACAGGTACTCATTGCAATACCAACTATGTGAGGTGGAATGAGTGTGCCACTGACTGTGTGCAAGGTCTGTAATGGTGTGATTGCTCAGCATGACTTTGCATCTGTCGTGGTAGTGTGTGTCCTTGGTGTGAGGCCAGAGAAAGATGTGTCAGGTATTGGGATACAAACATACTACATTGCCATATGCTGTGCTGTGGTTCCCTGTATGCGACTGCGGTGTAGGTAGGGTTATGGCAACAAAGACTATGGTGCATTACCAGTGAAATTTGTACTGTGCATTGCATGCATTGCATGGATTGACAATGTTCCCCATACATTACCTTGATACAAACCCCCAGTGTGAGGTTGTGCATTGGACCTCAAACAGTGTGCCGACTGCTGGAGTATACTAGTTTGTTGTATGCAGTGTGCCAGGCACTTCACACAGTTGTTGGCTGAGCACTGATATGTGTTCATTTACATGTGTATCCCCCAATAGACAGACAGATGCTATATATGGCAGTTCACTGATATCACTACAGTAGAGTATTATGTCTGCCATATCACTTGCTCACATATTTTTCTTTTCCTTCCAGGGTGATGGTGCACCAGTGCAACCCCACATACTCTGCTGCAGAGGAAGAGGAGATACACCAGAGCCTGGTGCGGGAGTTTGCCACACTCTTTTCCCACACCAGCCAGAACCAGCAGGAGAGGGCTGCACTGTGGCAAGACCTTGTCCGTCGGGTAAATGACATAGGCATGCATAACCGGACATATAAGCAGGTACGCCATCACTGCAGTGATTTAATTAGAAATGTCCGTCAGTGTGCGTCTGATATCCACAGGCAACAGTTTGCCACAGGTGGTGGGGCGGCTATACACCCCCCCCATACCAGACTGGAGGGGCTCCTCCTAAGTGTTGTGGCTCCAGCCCAACAACAACAACATCCGCACACATGTGTAATGGAGGCTGGAGCCACCCAGCATGAGGACTTGGAGCATGCAGGTAACATGCCATAACTATAGTTGACTGTTCTCTACACTGGTAGTTTATGCATGTGTGAGGTGTGTACTGTGTTTGTAGCTGTTATCCTGGTAATTATTGTGCAAGAGTGATATTCTCAATATCAGCAGTAGACCTGTGAAAGCCAACTGTTGTACTACTGAACTGGATCATACTCACAGTATCAATGGCACAGTTGTGCCCACTGACAATAAATGACTTATTTGTGCAGGTCCCTCTGGTGTAACAGCAAGGCAGTCAATCCATGCTGGTGAGTGTGTAATAACAATACCTTTAATACTAATGATAATAATAGTAATAATACCCTCAAACAGTATTGCTATGTGTTTGATTGCAGGTGTGTTTGTGTCTGTGTGTTTGTATCTCATGTACTGAGGAGTGTACATGTGTGCATGTGCCCATGTGTGCATGTGTGCATGTGTGCATGTGCCCATGTGCATGTGCGCATGTGTGCATGTGTGCATGTGTCCATGTGTGCATGTGTGCATGTCTGCATGTGCCCGTGTGCATTTATGGTAACATTGTGTACACATTGTAAACTGTGTTTCCTGTCTTCCTCTCACAGGTTCTGGTGTTGCTCTGGTGGTGTGCAGCAGGGAACCTGAATCCTCTGCTGGGATAGTGATAATGATGATACCTGTGTAATGGCACAGGGAGGTGTGCCAGAGTCCGTTGTTGGTCAGCCAATCGACAATACACAGCTGTCAAACCCATCGATGCGCACAGTCATCCTGCCAATACATCCATTGTCACCAATGTCCCTAGGTAATGGAGAGCATACAGTGGGCATTGACCAGGGTAATGTGGTATCAGTGGCACATGCATCACCTCACAGTAGCCATGGCCAGAGTCCTGACATGGTACCACACAGGCAGATGTCCAGGGGTTCTCGTGGGAGTATCCGTGGTTGTACTGCCCCTGTCAGACGTGCCCACAGAGGTCTTTCAACCTCAGCTATGTTCCGGGCTGTAATGCAGGCATAGTCACGTATGGAACGATACACCAGACAGGGTCTGAGGGAGCTGAGAGCACATCGCACTGCTATGAATGACACTATGCATGACGTTGCGGCTGCCATCCATAATTTCAGCAAGGTCATTGACAGACGTTGGTGGGACACATTAGATCTGTTCCACAACTACATGTACATGATCCGGGGCAATGCAGGATGGTTGAGGCATCGATGTGGACGTATGCCAGCAACAGCAGCAGTTGGCAATCGTCGCAGATGACAACAAACCCGCGGCCACTCCCATAGTGCCAGTACCAGCCCCAGCAATGCTGGGTCTGTGCTGTCATCAGACCGCTCCAGGAGACCACATGTACATGGCTCTGGACAGTCCCAGCAGGGACATGTCTCCAGTCATCAACCAAATGCTTCTGATGACAGTACCCAGGCTTAGTACCTGATACTGTCCGTAGCACCCCTGCCAGGCACAGGTACCGTGTCCATGGCCAGAGACAGTGATCTGTATAACCTGGAAGGTACAGCCTGTGGCTGTCCACAAACACCTGTATATGGCAGCCACAAGGTGGAATTGTGTGCATGCATACACACATGCATAATGCTAACACCTAGGGCTAACACATACACACACATACTGCATCAACATTGCCCCATCTTGTACTGTTGTCCCTCACTAACACACACACACATACATGTCGATTGGTTGTATCAGTGGCAGACTCAGGCATACCAAGTACACACCCTGTGCATATGATGAAACTGTGCCACCTCCTGCAATCTGTAACATTGATGCAGGAACAGGTTAACATGGTGCTGATGCACAGGGTGACTACATAGAAGTGTAGTAATATTATCATGTTGTCAACAGTACAGTGTAATGATATCTTTGTGGGTATATCCCAGCATGCCTGATGCATTAACAGTATGATTGTCATTGTATTGTTTGGTACACCCCTATTAATTACCATAGTGTAATGTCTGCACATCTTTGCATTCTGGTGGTAAAGCTGTAAACAGAGGGCCACCTACATAGGTAGCACAGGGGATAAGAAAATGGAAGTAATGATACTCAATGATGGATATGTAAACCGCAAGATGCATGCAGTCCAAACTCTACTCTGCATGGAGAATGTGGATATCTGTGCAGTAATAGACAACAGGTTCAAGACTCCCAAGAGCACCCTAGCACTACCAGGTTACACCTCATACCATGCTTGACAGCCCCATAACACAGAACTAACTATAACAGGAGGGTGAGTCTCATTAAATGTCAAGGATACTGTGGTGGCAGGACAGGTAGCATACATCCTACTAAGTTGGGAACTGCTGATTGAGGGCTCAGTGTCTGTTATTCTAAATGTGTATTAGTTCTGGTTTAAGCATTTGGGCTTCAGGCCAGTTATTTTACATTACAAAGGTTCATGGTCTGCACTCTTGTGGGAGGAGAGGCTGGACTCTGCCCATCTGAGCTGGGAATTTCTAGCTAAAGGCTTATAGTGCCTGCATATTTGAACTGTTTCTTACTGAAATTGGTACACCTTGTTTGCTATAGCATAGACTAGATCCAGGCCTGCTGAATGTAGCTTTGTTTGTATGCTTGTTTGCTTGTTATTTCCCTGAAACACTAATTCCACCTGAAACGCAGCTTTACAGTGCCTCTGTGGATCCCTAGTGACATCTGTGTTGCTTACTGTACTTATTTCCTTGTTTCACTTGACAGAAAGTTACTGTTTGTCATTTTTGCATTTAAGTTACCTGTAACACATTGCATTTGACTTACCTGGCACTTGCTCACTAAAGCATTTATATATGCCAGCACTAACAAATTAAAAGCACTACACCCTCACAAACTCACCTTGAGTACCTTGTTCCCCATTGGCCCTTTTTGTTGTTAATTATAAAGGAATTCTCAATACTATTCTAGCATGTCCAAAGGTCAGTTGTCAATCTCCTCTACGGTCCAGCTGGTGAATCTGGGAATCTTGAGGCAATGTTACAACTGCCTCATGTACACAGACAGCCCTCTCCTCCTCCCAACAAATTCCAACACATGTGAGAGATGCAACCATATAGCCAAACTGGAGGCTAAGCTCTCTCAACTCAGTACTGGAAAAACCTGTCAGGAGGAGAAGGAAACCACAGTCACTACAATTCCAGTCTCACATAGACCTACCACGACAGCAATCCAAACACATAAACACACGAAAACATACTCGGAGTCTCTAAATAAAATTCTGCCTAAGCAGCAGACACCTCCAAAGCAGACACACAAGCAACCGCTACCCCGGAACAGAACAAGTGTAACACATAGCTCACAAAGCCAGTGTGCCGAACAGTCACAGCCCTTAAGGCTAAACAACACACCTGATACTCTTGGAATAGGTGCCTCTATCGTCAGGTACACTGACGTCTCACTCACCAGGCTGAACAAGGAGAAGGTCATGGTGAGATGCCTGTCAGGCACTATGATCTGCCACATAACACAAGCACACAGGTCACTCCAAGGCATGTACAAATATGACTCAGTCATTGTCCATGCCAGTGTGAATGACCTGAAACGTACCTCCCTGGACTACATGATAAGAGACATAGAGGAGCTCTCTGAGCATGTGGACCAGGCTGGTATGACCCTAACCTTGAGTAGCATCTAACCCTCACCAAGAATGATGCCACAATATGAAGACAAGATGATCAATTTCAACAATTGGCTTAAGTTTCGGTGTCATTCAAAGGGGATCCAATGCCTGTCAGCCTGGGATGACATGCTCGATAAGCCACGATGCTTTGCTAGGGACGGCTTGCACCTGTCACCCATGGGCTTTCGGATATTGGCAAAGGCTCTTGCTACCCCCATAGTGCCTTTTTTAGGCAAGGCTCAGAAGACAAAACCACCACCATAGGTATCACAAGGGATAGGAAACTAATAGTAATGCTACTCAATGCCAGCAGTGTAAACCTCAAGATGCATGCACTGGAAACTGTCCTTAGCATGGAGAACATCAATATCTGTGCAGTAACAGAATCCTGGTTCAAGGCTCCCAAGAGCACCCCAGCACTGCCAGGTTATACCTCATACCATGCTTGTCGGCCCCAAAACTTGCACCGAACCAGAACAGGAGGGGGAGTATCAATATTCATCAAAGATAGACACACCTCCAGGTTGGTGGCACAGCACCAAGTATCAGAGACTATCCATGTGCAACTAACAGTGGGTAAAACTGCCTTCCAGTTCATAGCCTGGCACACACCACCCTCCCAAACCCAGGAACCCCACTTGGCCTTCCTGAGAACATTGAAAATATGAAGGTCTCTCCAAACACCATTATATCGGTGGACTGCAACTACCCAAACATAGACTGGGAGCATTACTCTAGCTCCAACACCCTAGCTCAAAGGTTCCTAGCATTTATACACTCAAATGCTATGGAACAACTTGTTACCACTCCCACAATAGGGGGAAATATACAGGACCTGTTCATCACCAACATGGGGACTCTATGCTCCAGACCAGAAGTGTACCCCTCACTGGTAAGATCAGACCATAAACTAATCTCACTGGATATTCACATCCCAACACCACCCCCTGCCCACAAAACCACAGTGTAAAACTTCTCTACAGCAAATTCCACACCCCTCAAAACAGAGGTGGAATCCTTCAAAGCCCCCGGGCCTGTGGAAAATATGGCCCAGACCACAGAATCCTTTATAAACGCATTCTATGAACACCTTCAGAAACGCATGGATCATGCAATCCCAAATAAAAACAAGACACAATCCTACAAAGGCAGACGTCCTGTCTGGTGGACCACAGCCATAACCAAACTATACAATAGGAGGAGGAAGCTACTACATGATAGAGGAAAACCCCAAAAAGGGGAGGCATCTCTGTTCAGTGTTAGCAAAATACTACGGGCACTCATAAAATCATCTAAGGACAGCTTCGAGAGATGAAATGCACAGGACACTAAGGATAATCACAAGGCTTTCTTTAGTTATGTTAGGAACCTGGGTGGGAATTCCCAGATATGCTCAGAATTAATCCAAAATGACAAAAGACTACACCAAACCCACAGACATTGCCAACATCCTAGCTGACGGGTTCAGCGCAAACTTCCCCCCCCCCCTCCCCACCAGAAGGGCAAATATCTATCCCAGCAGAGTGCTGCCCCCCTGACATCTCAGAAGCTCAGGTAAGAGCCGCCCTCTCCAAAGCAAATAACACAGGATCAATGGGACCAGACGGTGTCCCAGGCTGCATCCTACATGAACTCCAAGATGAGCTAAACCCAAACATAAAACTACTGTTCAATCTCAGCCTTACCACAGGTTATGTACCCAAAGAATGGCATACAGCAACAGTGGTCCCTCTCCACAAAGGTGGTGCCTCAACGGATCCTGGAAACTATCGCCCCATAAGCCTGACTAGCTTGGTCTGCAAAGCTATGGAAAGGATCATCATGGACCTCATACATAAAGATATCGGGGACCTACAGACACTGGATCCTACCCAGTGTGACTTTAAGGGCAGATCCTGCCTCTTACACCTGGTTGATTTCTTTGAAACATTCACCAAGGCCATTGACAAGGGGAAAGTGGTCCACACAGCCTACCTGGACCTCGCAAAAGCCTGCGATACAATACCCCAATCGGGCATTATAGATAAGCTCACCAGCTTAAATATACACCCCTATGTCAGTAGATAGGTTGCAAACTGGCTCAAGGACAGAACCCACATGGTTAGAATTGCTGGAGCCATGTCAGACTCCAAACCAGTTACAAGTGATGTCCCACAAGGCTCAGTCCTGGGACCTCTCTTGTTCGGTATATATGTCTCAGAGGTACAGGCCAACATGGAAGGACTGTGGCTGACCAAGTTCGCGGATGACTGCAAACTGGGCGCTATAATTGACTCTCCAGCCGACACAACCATCCTCCAAAAGGGCCTCATCATAGAAACAGACAACTGGTGCCAGAGCCATGGCCTCAAGCTAAATGCCACAAAGTGTATAGTCATCCCCTTTGGCAAAAGCAAAGTGGCCACAAATGACCACATAGTTGGAAATCCCTTACATATGGAAGAAGTAATTAGGGGCATGGGGACCGAAGTTGATAGCAATCTCTCATTTGACGACCACATGGCCAAAGTGGTTAGAAAAACATTTTATATAGCCCACCTAATCATGGCAGGATTCACATCTAGATAAAGGGAGGTCATCGTGCCTCTTTACTCATCCCTCATTAGGACAATAATTGAGTACAATGCCCCTTTTGAGATTTACCTTATCAGACACCTGCAGCAACTGGAAAGTCCACAAAAGTACCTCACCAAGAGGATCAAAGGGCTCAAACAGATGCCATATGCTGCCCGGTTAACATAACTCCATACTCAGTGGCATACCGCCTGCTCAGAGGCGATCTATGCCAGACATATAATGCCATGTCCAACCCGGAAGTAATGGACATGCTGCACCTCTGAAAATCGAACTCCCATCGAGCTTTGCGCTCGAGAGACTTGAACCTCAGCACTGACATCAGTAGGACATGCTAGAGGGACAGATTCATAACCCAGAGGCTCCCTTCACTCTGGAATACAATCCCAGTCCAGGTTAGGCAGAGTCCTTCATTGATTCTCTTCAAGAGGAATCATGATGAGTGGATGGGGGGATTGTAGCTGTACCCCGGGTATCACTTCTGTGTCAATGTTAGACAGAGGCACAGTATACTAACCTCAGAAAAGGGCATAGCAACATTAATCTAAAATGGGTGGCAAAAGCCAAACACACTCTGGCTTGGCCTGTAAATGCCCTAGGGCAGATAGCCTACTATGAACCTATGAACCTATACCCACACCCCCAGGTTGTTGCCACAGTGTGACGCATCACAGACTATCCACATGCAACTAACAGTGGGTTAAACTGACTTCCAGTTCATAGCCTGCTACGGACCACCCTCCTAAACCCAGGTAACCCACTTGGCCTACTTAAGAATACATGAATATCTGCAGGTGTCTCCAAACAACAATATATTGGGCAGCTTCATTTACCCCCACATAGACTGGGAGCATTACTGTTGCTCCAACACCCTAGGTGTAAGGTTCCTAGAATCCATACACTCAATTGCTATGGAACAACTTGTTACCACTCCCACAAGAGGGGAAAACATGCTGCACCTGATCATCACCAACATGTGGACTATATGCTCCAGACCAGAAGTGTATCCCTCGCTGGTAAGATGACACCATAGACTACTCTCACTGTATATTCACATATCAAATGCAGCCCCTGCACAGAAAACCAGTCATAAAGTTGTGTAATGCAAATTCCATGTATTCACATGAGGCAGGCTTCAGACATGGGAACTATTTAAGGTCACAGGTACATATGTCTATGTGGCACACACATACCTCATGTGTGCATTGACATTACTGATATAATCTATGTCATACAATATTAAGAGCAACACCCCACACACATGGACAAACTGTGTGACAAAAACACACATGGCATTTGTAGGATTCAAGCCCCTACCTAACTATGTTATGACACTTGAGAGAGATGCATTAGCAGAGTGTGCTATTCACATTACTGGGAAGTTTCCCTTCTCCTGCTATACTTATAGGGTGCTGACATCATCAGTGTTTAGAATGAGGAATGTGCATCATGTAGTGTGTTCTGCTAGTTGCCAAAAGGGACATTTTTTTCGCACAGAATTACACACACACTAATCACCCTCACCCAAAACTGAGCATTTGCAGGATTCAAACCCCTACTTAACTATGTTATGACACTTGAGAAAGACACATTAGCAGAGCACGCTATTCGCATTACTGGGAGGTTTCCCTTCTCCTGCTATACTTATAGGGTGCTGACATCATCAGTGTTTAGAAAGAGGAATGTGCATCATGTAGCGTGTTCTTCTAGTTGCCAAAAGGGCCATTTTTTTCACACACACTAACCCCCTTCACCCAAACACACACATGGAGCATTTGCAGGATTCAAACCCCTACCTAACTATGTTATGACACTTGAGAGAGATGCATTAGCAGAGTGTGCTATTTGCATTACTGGGAAGTTTCCCTTCTCCTGCTATACTTATAGGGTGCTGACATCATCAGTGTTTAGAAAGAGGAATGTGCATCATGTAGTGTGTTCTTCTAGTTGTCAAAAGGGACATTTTGTTCACACAGAATTGCACACACACAAACCCCCCTCACCCGAACACACACACTGCGTATTTACAGGATTCAAACCCCTGTTTAACTATGTTATGAGACTTAAGAGAGACACATTAGCAGAGCGCGCTATTCACATTACTTGGAGGTTTTTCTTCTCCTGCTATACTTATAGGGTGCTGACATTATCAGTGTTTAGAAAGAGGAATGTGCATCATGTAGTGTGTTCTTCTAGTTGTCAAAAGGGACATTTCTTTCACACACACTAACCCCCCTCGCCCAAACACACACAGCATTTGCAAGATTCAAACCCCTACCTAACTATGCTATGACATTTGAAAGAGACACATTAGCACAGCGTGCTATTTGCATTACTGGGAGGTTTCCCTTCTCCTGCTGTACTTATAGGGTGTTGACATCATCAGTGTTTAGAAAGAGGAATGTGCATCATGTAGTGTGTTCTTCTAGTTGCCAAAAGGGACATTTCTTTCACACAGAATTGCACACACACTAACCCCCCTCACCCAAACACACACTGAGCATTTGCAGGATTCAAATCCCTACCTAACTATATTATGACACTTGAGAGAGACACATTAGCGGAGCACACTATTTGAATTACTGGGTATCTGTTCTTCTCCTGCAGTATTTATAGGGTGCTGACATCATTATTTATAAAGAGGTATGTACATCTATTACTATCTGTCAGTTAGGGGGATAGCATATATATGCATTAACAGCCGCCTACTTCAGGGTCAGATATGCACATCAGCACTGCCAGGTTATGTTTTATACCATGCTTCGTGACCACAGGACCTGTAACACACAACACAACCAGTTCAGACCACCCCTCCCATATCTAGGACACACACTTTGCTTCCCTGGGAGCAGTGTAGGATATGAAGGTGTTCACATACACCATTACAGTGGTTAATGTCAGGTACAGGTATATTGTGTGGGGAACTACTCAGGCCTCAACAACATCACCCTACAGCCACTACAATTTGTGAATCCATGTGCTATGGCAGGACCACTCACCACAGCCACAAGGGGGAATACATATTGGACCTGACCATCTGCAACATGGGGACTCTATGTTCCACACCAGAGGTAGACCACCATTGTTAATATCTGACCATACCCAACTTTCCCTGGACATCCATATCCCATCCCCACCCCAGGCAAGGAAGTCACTGCAAACAAAGTATTTATCAAAAGCAGACTTTGCACTTGTGAAGACTGGGGTGGAAGACTTCAAAGGACCCATGCTGGGGAATTATACAGGCCACTCTGCATAATCCTTGACAATTGCATTCTATGAGCATCTGGAAGGTTTGCATTGATCATGCTATCCCAAATAAACCCAAGACTCCTCCACAACAGGAGACCTGTCTGGTGTACACCAGCCATATATAAGCTGTACAACAGAAGGAGGGAGCTAATACATTACAGAGCAATATCCCACAGAGGGAGGACGTCTCTGAACAGTATTGGCACGACACTTCAATCCCTCAAAATCATCACGTCAAAGTGTTGACAGTGAAATTGTCCAGACACTGCAGATAAGGCTCCCCTCAGTCTGTAATTGACGCCCAATTACTGTTATAAGTCCTCACCAACCCTCTTCCAGCAAACACCAGCCACATGGATGTGACATTGCAAATTCAACCCCTGGGATCTCCACTGTGTCCCTGCTTGATGGAGGCACAGCACACTAGCCTTAAATGGTGCCTTCTGTGACCTAGTTTACAGAGGCACTGTAGCCTACTGTACTGGGGAGGCAGACGCCAAGCACACTCTGGCTAAGCTTGTATTCCCTAGGGCAAACAGCCTAGTATTGACCTCTACACCCATATGTTTAATTTTCAGATGCACAATATTTGTTGCTGATAAACTGTTTGCAGGTCTTTATTGCCATAGCTTTCCCTATTTCTATGAACAACTTGTGCATCTGTGGAAGATGTTTGAATATGAGAGGGATCCACTATTTAACTTATGTCTCTGTAGTCATTTAACTGTGTGCACTGGGCAGATTGCTGTATTGTGGTTGGTTCCTGGATTAACACATACAAATACCAGATATGTGTGGCCAACTGCTAAACTGAGACATGGCCTAAGTGTGTGAGCATGCCCAGTTCAGGCTTTCCATGGCTTGTTGCCTGACATATGTCTCATTTATCAAAGTGTGTGAGCATGCCCAGTGTGAGCTTTCCATATGTTGAAATCTGCAGTCCACCACATTTGTGGTTGTGTGTGAACTTCAACAATATTTCACATTTATAGTTGTGTGTTGGGAGTCATGTTGTGTACTTACTGCCCAACTGCTTTGTGTCTGAACCCAACAGGGATTATACTGTGCCTGCAGGGTTTCCATGGGATAGTTTGCATACAGTTGTCAACATCCTTTCATACTGACCAAACACTGTAATATCGTATAGTGTACTGGTTCAGTACTTGCACTGTGGTGGACAGTATCCTGGGTTTCAGTCCTATCACTGCTTTAAATATTCATAGTGAGCACACCAGACTGGTTAAGGGCCAATTGTGCACATATGACCATGTTGCATTTTGTTCAGATATGGACTACTTAAACCAGGCTTGTCCAACATTGGTAGTGTATTCCGCAACTTGGGTGGACATTGACAAACACTAGCGATGTGCCCTAGGCCATTTCTAATGCTAGTCAGAGAGTGTGTTTGTCCTTCAACACACATTGTAACTGGATTCTGCCATGACATATTTCAAGGTTAGTATACTGTGCCTCTGTCTACCCGTGATATAACAGTGATACCCAGGGTAAACCTACCATCTCCCATCCACTCATCAAGATTCCTCTTGAGGAGAGTCAATGAGGGACTCTCTGGCTAACCTGTACTGGGAGTTTACTCAAGAGTGGAGAGAGCTTCTGGGTTATGGATCAATCACTACAGCATGTCCTATGTATGTCAGTGCTGGGGTTCAGGTCTCTCATGTGCATAGCTCACTGGCATTCAGATTGTACAAGGTGCAGCATGTTCATTGATTCTAGCTTGGACATGGGTTTATACATCAGGCACAGATTGCCTCTGGGCAGGCAGTATGGCACTGTGTGGAGCTGCAGTTTGTTTAATCAGGCAACACATGGCATCTGTTCGAGCTCTTTGATCCTCCTGGTGAGGTACTTTTGGGGTCTTTCCAGTTGATTGAGGTGTCTTCTGAGGTACATCCCACAGGGGCCATTGTACTCAATTGTGAGGCTGATGAAGGATGACTGAAGAGGCACGATGACCTCCCCTGATCTAGATCTGACTGCCTTCATGATTAGGTGGGTATATGGTAGGTTTCTGTAACCACTACAGCCACATGGTTGTCAAATGCAAGATATCTATCAACTTGTGTCCCCAGGTCTCTTATTACTTCTAAAGTACTTAATGGGTTAACACCTATGTGGTAATTGGTGGGCACTTGCTGTTTATCCACAGGGGATGATTATACACTTTTTTGCAAATAGCTTGATGACATGGCTGTGGCACCAGTTGTCTGTTTCTATGTGGCCCTTTTGTAGGATGCTTGTGTCAGCTGGAGGGTCAGATATGGTGCCCAGTTTGTAGTCCTCTGCAAACTTGTTCAGACACAGTCCTTCCATGTTGGCCTGTACCTATGGGAAATATATACCAAACAAGGGAGGTCCCAGAACTGAGCCTTGTGGGATGCCAGTTGTAGCTGGTTTGTAGTCTGACATGGCTGCAGCATTTCTGACCATGTCAGTTCTGTCCTTGGGCTGGTTTGCAACCCATCTACTGACATAGGGGTTTATATTTAAGCTGGTGAGCTTATCTATAATGAACACATGGGGTATTGTATGGAAGGCTTTTGCAAGGTCCAGATAGGCTGTGTGGACCACATTCCCCTCATCAATGGCCTTGATGACTGTTTCAAATGAGTCAAACATGTTTAAGGGGCAGGATCTGCCCTTAAGAAGCCACGATGGGTAGGGTCCACTGTCTGTAGGTCCCCAATATCTTTATTTCTGAGGTCCATGATGATCCTTTCCATAGCTTTGCAGACCAAGCTTGTCAGGATTCTGGGGTGATAGTTTGCAGTATCCATTCAGGCACCACCTTTGTGGAGAGGAACCACTGTTGCTGCACACTGCTCTTTGGGTACATATCCTGTGGTAAGGCTGAAATTGAGCAGTAGTGTTATTTGGCGTTTCATTCTTCTTGGAGTTCATGTTGGACACAGCCCAGGACACAATCTTGTACCATTGATGCTGTGTGTTTTGCTTTGAAGATGCCGGCTGTTACCTCAGCATCTGCAATGTCAGGGGGCCAGCACTCTGCTGGGACAGATATTTGGCATTTTTTTGTGGGGGGGAGTTTGCACTGAACCTGTCAGGTTGGATGTTGGCAATGTGTGTGGGTTTGGTGTATTGTTTGTAATATTTGAGTGATTCAGAGCATATCTGTGAATTCCCAACAAGGTTCCTACCATCAGTTAACAAAGCCTTGTGATTATCCTTAGTGTCCTGTACAATTTGTATCTTCATAGGTTCATAGGTTCATACTAGGCTATCTGCCCTAAGGGCATTTATAAGCCTAGCCAGAGTGTGTGTGGCTTTCGCCACCCCTTGCTATGTGAATATTATGCCCATTTAGGGTTTACTTTACTGTGCCTCTGTCTAGACGTGACACAGTGAAGACCCCCAGTGTAAATCTATGATCTCTCATCCACTTGGCAAGATTCCTGTTGAAGAGAGTCAGTGAGGGGCTCTGCCTAACATGGAGTGGGATTCTGTTCCAGAGTGTAGGGAGCCTCTGGGTTATGAATCTGTCCCTCCAGCACATCCTATTTATTTATGTGTTGAGGTTGACATCTCTCACTCTCAGCTCTGATGGATTTGGATTTTCTGAGGTGGAGCATGTCCATTAATTCTGTATTGGACATGGCCTTGTACATCGGGCATACATCGCCTCTGAGTAGGCAGTATGTGACTGCATACAGCTGGGGTGTCTTCAGCCATGCAGCATATGACAACTGTTTGAGACCCTTTATCCTCTTGGTGAGGTACTTTTGAGGTCTTTCTAACTGCTGCAGGTGTCAGGTAAGGTACATCCCAAATGGGGCATTGCACTCAATTATGGGCCTGATAAGAGAAGAGTATAGGGGCACAATGACCTCTCTTGATGTAGATGTGAATCCTTTCATGATAAGGTGGCCAGTATAGAAGGTCTTCCTAGCCACGTTGGCAATGTGAGTGTCACATGAGAGGTTACTGTCCACTTGTGTCCCTAGGTACCTGATTACTTCTTCCATATGTAATGGATTACCACCTATGTGGTAATTTGTGAGTACCTTGTTTGGTATTTGGAGAGACATTCATACTCTCCAGTGTCTTCAGGAAGGCTGAGTGGGGTTCCTGGGTTTGAGAGGGTGGTCTGTAGCATGCTACAAACTGTACAGCAGTTTTGCCTACGGTTAGTTGCACATGGATGGTCTCCGATGCTTCCTGCATTGTCAGTAACCTGAACGTGTGGGTATCTTTGCTGAATATGGATACTCCCCCTCCTTTTGTGGTTTGGTCCAGGTTTTGGGGTCGAAAAGCATGATATGAGGTATAACCTGGTAGTGATGGGGTGCTCTCAGGAGCCTTGATGCAGGTTTCCGTCACTGCACAGACATCGATGTTCTCCATACTGGGGAGGGCCTCGAGAGCATGCATCTTGAGGTTTAGACTTCTGGCATTGAGCAGCATTACCCTTATGTTTTTTCCACTTATGTTTTCTAGGGAGATGGGTTTGTCTTTTCAGCCTTGCCTACAAAAGGCACTATGGAGTTGGCAAGAGCCTTAGCCAATATCCAGATGCCCAGGGGTGACAGGTGCAAGCCATCCCTGGCAAAGCAGCATGGCTTGTCAAGCATGACATCCCAAGCAGACAGACATTGGATCCCCTTGGAATGACACCAGTAATTGAGCCAATTGTTAAAGCTGATCATTCTGTGTTTGTACTGTGGCATCATTCTTGGTGAAGGTAGGATGCTGTTCAGGGTCAGAGTCATACCGGCCTGGCCTACATAATCGGAGAGCTCCTCTATGTCTCTTTTCATGTAGTCCAGGGAGGTACGTCTCAGGTCATTCACACCAGCATGGACAATGACTGAGTCACATTTGTACTTGCTTTGGAGTGACCTGCGTGCTTGTGTTATGTGGCGGATTGTAGCAGCCTACAGGCAGCTTACTGTACCCTTTTCCTTGTTCAGACTGGTAAGCGGGACATCAGTGTGTCTGACTATGGAGTCACCTGTTACAAGTGTATCAGGCATGTTGTTGGTCCTTACAGGCTGTGACTGTTTGGCACACCGACTTTGTGTACTATGTGTTGCATGTGCTATGTTTGGAGGTGGTGGTTGCTTGGGTGTCTGCTTTGGAGGCCTCTGTTGATTTGGTGGATTTTTAATTAGAGCCTCCGGGAATGTTTTTGTGTGTTTATGTCTTTGGTTTGCAGTTGTGATAGGTCTATGTGAGACTGAGTTTGTGGTGTGTGTGGTTACCTTCTCCTCCTGACTAGTTTTGACAGTACTGAGTTGAGAGAGCTCAGCCTCCAGTTTGGATAAATGGTTGCATCTCTCACATATATTTGTATTTCTTGGGGGGAGGAGGGGGTTGTCTGTGTACATGGGGAGGTGTAACATTGCCTCAAGATTCACAGATTCAACTTGTTGTAGCTGGCCTTAGTGGATTTTATGAGTGGCCATATTTTATTGCCATAATACTGATCAGAGATTACTTCCCTTTTTGGGTTTGCTCTATCATGTAGTAGCTTCCTCATTCTCTTGCATGGTCTGGTAATGGCTGGGGTCCACCATGCCAGATGCCTGTGTGTATGGAATTGGGACTTGGTTTTATTTGGGATTGCATAATCCATGCATTCCTGAAAGTGTTCATAGAATGCATGTATAAAGGGTTCTGAGGTATGGTCCATATTTTCCACAGGCACAGGGCCTTTAATGGATTCACATCAGTTTGGAGGAGTGCAACATTTCCTTTACACATGTTTTTCACTGTGGTTTTCTGGCCAGGGACTGTGGTCAGGATGTGAATATCCAGTGTGATTACTCTATGATCTGATCTTACCAGTGACAGATACACTTCTCATCTGGCCATAGAGTACCCATGTTGCTGATTATCACATCTAGTATGCTTACCCCTCTTGTGGGAGTGGTACGTTGTTCCTGAGCATTTTGGTTTATGGATTCTAGGAACCTTTGGCCTAGGGTGTTGGAGCTGGAATAATGCTCCCAGTCTATGTTTGAGTATTTTCAGTCACCCAATATAATGTTGTTTGGAGAGCTTGATATTTCCATGTGTTCCAACGTAGGCCAAGTGCAGTTCCTGGCATTAGGAGGGTAGTCTGTAGCAGGCTACAAACTGGGAGGCAGTTTTAGCCACTGTTACTTGACCATGGATAGTCCATGCTGCTTCTTGTTGTGGTACCAACATGGGGGTGTGGTTATCCTTGACAATTATTGCTAGTCACCCTCCTTTTGTAGTTTGTTCCATGTTTTGGGGCTGTAAAGCACGGTATGAGGTGTAACCTGGTAGTGTTAGGGTGCTCTTGTGAGCCTTGACCCAGTTTTCTGTTACAGAACAGATATCAACATTCTCCATGCTGAAGGGAGTTTAGACTGCATGCATCTTGCAGTTTAGACTTCTGGCATTGGGTAGCATTACATCTAGGTTCTTATCCCTTGTGATACCTATGGAGGTGGGTTTGTGTTTTGAGCCTTACCTATTCAAGGCACGGTGGGGGTGACAACAGCCTTTGCCAGTATCCAAAAGGCCAGGACTGATAGGTGCACGCCATCCCTAGCAGGTGGAGCATCGTGTCTTGCTCAGCATGTCATCCCAGGCTGGCACACATTGGATCCCCTTTGACTAACAGCAATACTTAAGCTAATTATTGTAATTGATCATCTCGTCTTCATATTGTGGCATCATGCTTGGTGAGGGTAGGATGTTAGTCAGGGTCATCAAGTTTGCATATACTACATGGTGTTACATTGCTTAACACATGGCAATCATGCCTCAGGTGGTGCTGCAGGGCTGTCTATGTTGGATGCACATACTACACTCCCTGTACATGTTTGAAAGCAGGTTGTGTCAACTTAGGCATCCCTTTTACTATATGTGTGAGTCAGAGAAAGGTATCATATCCAGGGTTCCTACTGAGCCAGTGTATGTGCTATGCGTTGCCGCTTTGCCAAGGCCAAGGCATACTGGGCATGCCTCCTTCTGCCTACTGGGGCAGGCTCAGGTTGTTCCTCCTCCAAGTCATGCTCTGCCTGTGATTGGCTTGGCAATGGTGCGGGGCTGTTTGGCCCAGCCCTATGCTGGTCCTGCTGCAGCTGTTTTCGCAGAATCATATTATGTAGCATAGCACATACCATGACAATTTGGGTACATGTAGTTGGTGAGTACTGCAAGGCTCCACCAGATGTGTCCAGGTACTGGAACCATGACTTGAGCAGCCCAAACACATGCTCGATTACATTTCGTGTTTGTGCGTGTGCCTCATTATGGTGTTCTTGTTCAGGTGTGTGTGCATTTCTGATGGGTGTCATCAGCCACGGCTACAGTGCATAGCCAGCATCCCCCACTAAGTGACCATGTGGGATGTCACCATTGGCAAATGTCTGGTACAGATGCGTCAGATGCCAGATATGGGAATCATGGTAGCTTCCAGGGCAGCCAACGCACACATTCATTATTATGCCCTGGGCATCACACACGACCTGGCAGTTGATGTAGAGGAAGCCCTTGCGGTTAATGTAGGCCCTACCCTGCTCACCGGCTGGTGCTTTGATGCATATATGCATGCAGTCTATTGCACCCACTACCTCAGGGTATTCCGCTATTTGCTGGAAGAGATGCATATTGCTGGCCAATACCTCACGAGAATTGGGGAAATATACATGATCACCGACATGTGCTGACATGGCATCCAGGAACTGGTGCAGTACCCTGGATGCTGATGTCTGTGATATCCCCATCATATCACCAGTTGGTCTCTGGAAGGTACCTGTTGCTAGTATTCTTAGGCCAGCACATACCTTGATTTCCACTGGGATGGGTTTCCCTCTGTTGGTTCTGTGTGTGAGGCGTGGCCTGCACAGCTCAACAATTTGCTGCAGGAGGTCTCTGTCCACTCTATAGTGCTCCACTATCTCCAGCTCATGTAACCCCTGGTAGGTGACCCTGGGCTTGTACACTCTTCTCCGTCTCCTCACTGTGGGTTGTCCAGCAGCATTTGCATAGTCACCACCCTCAGCAAGTTGCATATGTCTCCTTATAACAGCTATGGCAGCCCCTAGCATTTTTGGTCTGAGTGAAGCTTTTTCAGTTTTCACTTCTAATAGCTTACTCCTCTGTTGCAGTGTCTCTTGAGAGAAACATTCTGCACTGTTGTTTGCAGAGTTCTAAGTGCTGGGCTGTGCTACTGTTCTGCCTGTGTAATTGCCTTCTTCTGATTGTTTTCACCTGCTAACTCTGCCAGTAATCCCTGCTAGCTTCCTACTATTTCCCATGTTTCCTTTTTCCCTTCTGTTTCCTCAGGGGGGGAGCGACACACATACCAGCGAAAACACGCTCACAGTGGCTAACACACGCACACACATGCTTAGACGGACTAGAATCTGCTTATTCGGGTTAAAACGCGCGCACACCAGCGCAAACAAGCTTACAGGTGTTTAAACAGGCTCCTACATGCATATTCTGCCTTAAACGTGCGCACTCACGCTTACACACGCACACTCTAGCTTACTCGTGCCTACCAGTGCACACACGCTCGCATGCACACCCTGCAAGAAACTTTGGTGTTATCCATAGTGTACACCTTCCATTTCTTGGCTTTCCCATGCCTACTTGTTGACACTCCTCTTTCCATGATGTGTGACTGACAGCTTTCACATGACACTGTGCTCCAATGAGCTGCATTCCTTTCATACATTCCCCCCTGTAATGTCACCTATCTCCTACTCTGTTACCCCCCCCTTATCCTACTCCTACACTGCATGGAATGTGCTCATTTCCAATGTAACACTATGATTCACTATCCTACCACTCATTTACATAGGATTGCCTACTAATGCTTAGTTACATGTCTTACACTCAGCTTCCCCCCTTAGCAACCCCTACTTGGTGGCCATGTTGTTTTAGCCTGCTATTCCCTTCCATTGTAAATTCATGCTTTGCATAAACCCACGTTTGTGGGTTTGATTTTTTTATTTTTATGTTTTTTTTATAGCGCAGCCCGTTTGCGCGGCGCTGCACTACATTTAAACATTGGCGATCGCTGAAAAAAAAAAACATTTTTATTTTTTGTTTGCATCAGGGTACGTTGCCAGTGGCCACATATTTGGCCATTGGCATGCTGCCTGGGACATTTGCAACCTTTATTTGGAGCTGACAAGGCTCCATTGTGTTATTTGCAGAACGGTACTCTGTTATCAACTGAGTACATTTCTGCAGATAACACAGCTCTTACACGGGCAGGTTTCTGCTTCCTGGATTGCGAAATTACCTCATTTGCATGCCTTTCGGCTGCAAGTGAGGTAATTAGCATATCCACGCCCTGTCCGTGTAAGAGCCGTTTTAGGTGCTCTCTTACATGCACATTTAGGCTGTTCCTGGATCGCGATGGCTGCATGGAGTCTTACACTACTCTTAGACTCCGTGCAAGCCATCATGAATCCTGCCCTATATGTATTACAAAACAGAATCAACCAAGATTAATGGGCATATTATTTAAGATCTCACTAAAGCAGGGCATATTATGCACAAACACGTGAAAGTAGGGATACATGTGATAAGTACAGTGTTTACATACCTCAGCATTTACAAAAATGAAGGTAAAAGCCTGAAAGGTGACGCAAATAAGGTGAACAAAAAGGCAACATTAATTGATCATAAAAGGCAAATGCAGAAAATAAAGGAGAGAAAAAAGGGGCCATGGAAACATATAAGACTTTCATGAGATGTTAAAAAGATAAGATGGAACTTGTATTTTGAAGACTCCATGAAAATGGAAAACCCACAGATGTTCACAGCACTGGTAGAGGAATGGCTTCTCTTTGAAAATATAATAATGTGGTGAGTTTCATTGTAATGTGTTGTATTGTGCAAGTCGGCAGACTGCTTTTGGAAATGTTTTCCATTTTCTCCACTGTGGTGTCACCACGGAGTGGGAAAATACAATGGATTTGATAGTGTAGCCTCTACATGAGTGATACAGGGACACCTTAACCCTGAAATAAAAAATATTTTTGATATTTTTAGGGTTTTTCTATATTTATCTTTCAGAAACCAGTGAGTAGAAAAAAAGTACTTTGATCACTCATAGGTAAACCCAGCATATCACTTGTAAATTGCATTATTATGTCATGTAATAATATTATGAGACATCAGTTTGAGATACATGAGGAAAATATAAAAATATGGATCTACTTTGTTTCATTGAAAGCTCATTTCACTGAAGTGAAGTTCTGGCACTGTGTAGAGTACTGTAAGGTAAGTACAAGGTATATACCCTTTTCCCCACTGTAGTGCGATCCTAGAGTTAGTATATATAGTTAGGGGAGGTGGCGGGCACACACCCCCATATTAGGAGGTGGGATGGGTGTAGCCCCCCACTTAGTTTGGGTATATATTGTCTTCTGGAGAGAGTTAGCCATTGGTGTTGCAAGTATACATGTCTATGGTTTAAAATGTATTGTTTTGAAGCTTCTGGTAAAATGTAGTATAAATCCAAACTAGGTGGGGGGCTATGCCCCCCCACACCCTCCTGACTATATATACTAACTCCAGGATCTCACTACAGTGGGGAGAGGGGCATATACCTTTTACTTGCCTTATAGTACTCTGCACAGTGCCAATACTTTACTTCACTGAAATGAGATTCAGTGAAATGAGTTTTCAGTAATTTAAGCTTCCAGCGATTTGGTCGGAGTAAATTCAAATTCAGTGAAATAAGCTTTCAATGAAAGAAAAGAATAAAACAGGAAACTATGTAGACTTTGCATGGAGGTTTGCCTATGCAGATATGGCTGTAAAGAAAACAGAAGAAAATGACGCATGAGGTAAAAGGATACAATGAAGATTTAGAAATGATAAAGCATATGTTTTTAATGTAGAAAAATGTCAGGTTTTTGGAAGAGGTTAGATTACAAGGGTCTATATTGCGAGATTGAATGTTTAGGTGGCCAAACACCTAAACATCGAACTCGTAATATCAAACCGTAAAACAGAGAATGGCGCAGGAAAGGATGACAGTCAACCACAAAACAAAAAGCAAAACTTTACACCAAATCTAACTGGGAGTCTTTACCCCCCACACTCCCTGACATGGGGGGCTGTGCCCCCACACCCCCCTAACTAAATATACCAACTCTGAGATCACTCTATGGTACACAAAAGGCAAAATCCAGTGAACGGCCAAGGGAAATCTTTTCCTGCGGTAAATCGTCCGTTCGCCATTTTTTGCTTCTGATATTACGAGTTCGATGTTTTGGTGTTCAGTCACCTGAACATTCAATCTCATAATAGAGACCCAGATTACAATACAGCATTTACAAAGAATGCATAGAGATATGTGTTCTGCTTTCTATGATTGGGAGATGAACTGAGAAAAGTATGGCATATTTATTACATGTTATTGGCATGTCTGAAAGGGAGATTTGAAGGACTGTTCTGCAATAATGTATGGAATGAAGCTGAAGGTATAAGAGGGATTCAAAAAACTAAATAGAAGACCTTTTTACCAGTAGTATGAATGTGCAAGGAGTTCTGATGTAATACATGAATATAGTAATACTGAATCAAGAAAAAGTTATGTTAGATAATAGGGGAAAGATGTAGAAGGATTATGTGTTTGGGATTACCTGAGTTATTTATACACATACTGCAGTATACTCATACTTTGTGTACAGTATACTAATAATGGTATACAAGCACTCTGTGTATTTTGTATTGTACATCACTGTGTGGATCATAATTCTGAAACCTGGATCATGGATTTAACAGCAAAGTATAAGTAAATTTCACATAGGAACACATGGTACACAGTGGCATACGATGCACTTCAATGTCCAGACTCATTCTTGCTCACATCCAAACTCTCAGAACTGCTGCATTGTTTTGTGTTGTTTAATGTAATGTGACACAATGGTTAAGAATCATGCATGCTTTGCCTGTTTAGTACATAGATGTTCCTGCTGCACTGTGATCTGCCATAGTGCCACACTGTGCTTGCAGAGACATCTCAGTAATTAGGTGTGATGGCACAGCTATGGAATTAGTATAATACAGCATCAGTGGATCACATTATATTGCTGTGCAAGATCACAAGAGCAGGATATCTCCAGCATTACTGCATGTGGGTTGGACAAATTTGCTTGAGGTAATTAGTTTGCCTAGTGGCGGATTTTTATGCTTTGCAACAAAAATGTTCTCATGGCTTGTTTTGTTTGGCAGTGAGAAACATACTGTCAAGAAATGGGGTTGCTTTACCCAGAAGTGCATCACTGTAGAACTCTAGGTGTCTGCAGTAACACAGGTTACTCTTTGTGACCAATTGGCAATCTAATGCTGCTGTAATTGCAGATCATATCACATTGCATTGGAAGATTTATTTCATATGCAGTAAATGTATGGAGTAGTTTGGCTACACAGTGTGGAAAGACTATGTATATGGTTTTACCTTATTGTGTACTAGCCATTATGAATGACTAAGGTTATTCCAGCCCAGGCCAATAGCATATATATATATATATATATATATATATATATATATATATATATATATATATATGTGTGTGTGGATCTAGGACATTTCACCGATTACACATTTCACCGAAAGTTAAATTAGTGCACACTTTTCACCAAAAGCTCAATTCACCGAAAACACAATTCACCGAAACACATTTCACCGAAAGTAGGATATGGCCTTGTCCCCACTGTAGTGCGACCCTGGAGTTGGTATATATAGTAGGGGAGGTGTGGGGCATAGCCCCCCACATATTTTTAAATGGGTTAAACTATATACATGCATACTTGCAATTGCAATATATAACTCTTATCCAAGCATGAGAAGCTCCGCCTCCCACACACCCCCTACTATATATACTAACTCCAGGGTCACACTACAGTGGGGCAAGCCTAGATACCACTTTTGGTGAAATGTGTTTCGGTGAATTGTGTTTTCTGTGAATTGTGCTTTCGGTGATTTGTGTTCGGTGATATGAGTTTCGGTGAAATGTGCATTCGGTGTAATGTCCTAGATCCATATATCTATATATATATATATATATATATATATATATATATATATATATATATATATATATATAGATAGATATATAAATATATATATATATATATATATATATATATAGATATATAAATATATCTATATGTATGTATATATATATATATATATATATATATATATATATATAGATATATATATATATAGATATATATATATATAGATATATATATATATATATATATAGATATATATATATATATATATATATATATATATATATATATATATATATATATACATGTGATTGTTTATGAATAGCACCCATAATATACCCTTTTCAGAATGTGCTACAGCGATTCTTTAACATGTGCTTAGTCATGATCAAGTCAGACATATGAAACATCAGTTTGACATTTTATTTATTTTTTATTTATTTATTGACATTTGTTAACTGGGTTGGTCCAACTGGGCTTGAAGCCCATTTTCAGTGGAGACCCAAGGAGAAAAGCTCCAAAAAACACAGTCACATGATAAAGAATATAGCAGTTAAACATTTTAAGCACATACATACATACATGACAGATGGTACAAAGATTAAGTAACAAATCTGTTAATACAGCATGAATAGAAACAAAATAGACAGCTTAGATGATATGACAAAAACACAATATTTATACAAAGCATTCATTTATTTGCATGAAAAAATTATGCATCTTAATTGCTAGAAAGCAAGTTGGCATAAGCTGACAAGCATGGAGTTGTGGGAAATGAGATGAGTGAGGAAAAAAATTAATTAGTGATTTAAGGAGAGTGAAAGGTGTCTCACACCTTCACATTTCATCTGAAGTACAGCATTTCTCAACCAAGTCAAGCACATTTCTTCTGAAAGACAGCATTTCTCAACCACGTCACACACATTTCATCTGAAGGACAGCATTTCTCGATCATGTCACACACATCTCATCTGAAGGACAGCATTTCTCGATCATGTCACACACATCTCATCTGAAGGACAGCATTTCTCAATCACATCACACACATTTCATCTGAAGGACAGCATTGCTCAATCACATCACACACATTTCATCTGAAGGACAGCATTTCTCAACCAAGTCACAGACTCTCCACATCAATGCTGTACTGTCGTTGAAGGACTGGGACATGAACTGAAGAACCTGTTGTGTCAGCACAGCTCATAGCTGTTCAACTTGATAAGTACAGATAAAAGTTTTGTTTCTTAGTTTAAATATACATATGGCAAGATTACCCTTTTTCATAGATTATATGCACTTAGAGTGTTTTTGGACTTTATAATTGACAAATTGCTCTTCATGATACAGTATTTCAAATCTAGGTTCATAGGATGTACAGTACAGATTAATCCAAGGGCCATTAAAGTCTTGCTGCACCTGCTATCATATGTTACCTCTTAACTAAATTAGGCTGACATAAGACAAGCCCAGAAAAAAATTTGCGGTGACCCATGAAGTTGTTAAGGTTTGCTTTAAAGGCAGTAAGCGTTTTACTCTATTTAATCTAAATAGGTAGTTTATTCCAGAGATGGGTTGTGCATTAGGAAATAAATAAATTAGTGTGCCCTGTTTATTTTTCTGTGAAGATTTAAATCCTTTAAATGGTATTTGCAAAACTGTTTGCAGTGAACATGTAAGAAGACAAGGAAAGGAGAATCCCATGTGACCCTAAATGCTAAACATCAACCATCATATAGGTGTCTGTAAGACAAACATCATGGGGAATAGTGAATAAAGCCCATGGCAGCCAAGCAAAGCCCAGTTTGGTAGCCAAGTGGTTTCAGGTCTGTGATATTTTTAGTTGGTAACTGCTGGGTTCTTTTGAGTTATGAGATGCATTTAAACAAATGCATGCCAAATGCCACTGCATCTGGAATGGAGTTGTGAGCAGCAGCATGGACTTTAGATGGTACCTATAAGGGGAAGAGTTGTGTGGGCCAACTGCTTTGGGCATCGGCTGTCGTGTGCAGTCCCCTCCAGACTAGAGCACATGGATCTGCATGTCATGCTAGGGCTAGTCATCTGCTGGTGTAAAAATTGTCTCTTACTGATTGGATCACATTGATGAATGGCTCCAAAAATATCAATGGGTATTTGTCAGTGATAAATGGGCTCACTAGCAGGTGTATTCTGATATTCTGATCTGCAGATTGAGAATTGCAGTTCCCAACCAAGTTATTAAGATTATGATGTTCTGAGCAAATCACAGTGATTTGCGAATGAAGGTACAAAGATCTTTGATAATTGAAACAATCAAGCGAAGGATGTAATCTATGCTAGAGATTATACAATGGCTTTACTTTCAAAGTTTAACAATACTGCATTTTAGTATTTAGCTTATGTCTATTTTCTTAAATTCAGTGAATTGCAAAGTCTAGACCAAGTGAAGTGGTATTGTTAGTTGAGGAAATAACCCATCCCTTACAGTCATTAGTAAATTTACTTAGCGATATCTCTGGGTTATTGGCTTAAAGCAGGAAATCTGGAATGAAATAGAATGTATACCTTTTTAATATTTTTCATTTTAGATTACCTTCTTGCTTTTTTTGTTCTAAATGATGATTGTTTTGGTCTTTAGATAAATTAACAAATACACATTAGGGGGACAGCTATAGAGTCTGCAGCTCAAGCTGACTTGTGACTCCAGTCACACAGAACTAATCAAGGATTAAAACTTTAATAATTGCAGTTCCCAAGCAAGTTCAAAATCCCCCAAATTTTCTTCCACAGTGTTCGGCCCATAGTTTTGAATATAGATTCGGCAGTGAAAAGTAGTATAAATAACTAAAAAACTAAAGTACTAAAAACTTACCAGAGAACTAGGTTATGGATGTCATTCCAAAAGATAAATCCTTAATCACAGATCAGTTAAAATAATATAATGAGAATAAATAAATAAAGAGCTTTTTTTGTAGATCAAATCTTTTATTTTAATTCTTGAGCAGACAGATGAACGCTAAAAAGTCTTAGTTCAGACCCCACTTGAAGAATCATGAAAGCGGGCAAGGGTGGGGCAATTTTGGTCACTGACACCATGAGCTACGACCACAAAATTGAAGAAATGCTTAACAACCAGTATTATTATGAACTCGGTGACCTCCCTCAGGTAAAAAACACATATGAGGATCTACTGCTGGAATTTCAGGACTTACATGAAAATGGCCTTATTAGTGACAACATATTGGATTTTATAACAATGATGCATCCACAGATTCCCAATTTTTTTGGGATCCCTAAACCACACAAAAACATCCTGGGCCCCCCATACAGGCCAACCATAGCTAGTGGGGGAAGCATCACCAAACCACTTTCGATATTCCTGGAAGTGCTGAATAGACCACTTGCTAGAAATAATGCTTCTTTCATGTTTGATCTGAGGGATTTCTTTAAGTCAGTTAAGGAAATCCCAGTTATATCAGAGTCTTTTCTACTCTATCATAGATGTAGAAGCATTATATATAGTGTGTTCACACGAATATTGCATTACGACCGTGATTGAATCTGTCCACTGCAGCCCTTGGAGAACTTCATTCCCAATTAAACAATTGGAAGTCTTCTAAAAGCACTGCTTCAAAACAATTTCTTTCACTTTAACAAGAAATAATACCGGCAGAAAAAAAAAGTATCACTATGGAAGCTGCTATAGCCCTGAGACTGGCCAACACTATCCTGGGAAAATGGGAAAATGATCACATTTACATTTCACCCTACTTCAGTCTAATGGGGTGCTACATGCATTACATTGATGATGTGTATAATCTGGAACAGGTCAGAAATGGAATTAACAGATTTCTTCAAACATATAGATAGCTCAACAAATTTTCTTAAGTTTACCAACTCATACGACAAAAACAAGGCAGTTTTCCTAGACCTTACAATCACCAAGAATCACACCACACTTTCCAACAACTTGTACAGAAAACCTACTAGGGTAAACCTATTACTGCATAAACTCAGTATACATCCGCTAATTACCATAAAGAATGTGATCAGATCCCAGGGCATCAGAATGGCTAGGGTCTCAAAAAAAAAGCCTTGGACTTGGCATAAAACATCATCGACCTAGAAAAGGACTTCCTAGCTCATGGATAATTCACCCGTTTTATCAGCAACATCCTGAGCCTGATCACAGAAGCAAAACTGGAAGACTCTAATTTCCCAGACAAGAGAATAGATTTCTACACAAGGAGATGGGATAAATGGAGGACCAACACGAGAAACAAATCCATGACAATTTCCTACTCTATAGACTGCAACTTGATCATGAAGGCCATAAGAGAAAACTGGATCATCTTGCACAGCAACAAAGCCCTGAGCAAAGTAATCCCCAAAAAACTTAGCTTCAACATTAGAAGAAATAAAAACCTAAGGAACCATCTGGAAAGCAAAATCAAAACATACTTGAATGATGCCTCGAATGGACCAAAAGGAACATTTGGCTGTGGGCCCCCCGAATGCTCATACTGCCCTTATATGAGCAGTACAACTGGATAACAATGTCTAAACTCCAACTTCTATTATGGAAGCAAAGAGTATTACAACTGTTCCACCAAGAGAGTCATCTACCAGGCTCAATGCTCTAAATGCAAATGCTTCAATGTCGGTCAGACCATTAACAAACTAAAGACATGGATCGCCAGACATCTGATTGAAAATAAACAAAAAGTCTAATCAAATGCCCTGTCTAAGCATAACATCATCTTTAAGGATCACAATCGGTTTAAGTTCCATGTCTTGGAAAAAGTGGACAATAAGGACCTTCAGGTTAGTTATAATGACAAACTAGAAAAGAAAGAGCTAGAGTGGCAGCTCAGGTTTGAAGTAAACAAACCTCCTGGACTAAACACTCAACTATCCAAATAGAGCATTCTCCACCTGAGAAAGTTCCATCACCATGCCTATTACTGAACCATCGATTCATGGTTTAAAAAACAAAAAGTTTGTTGTATCACTCACCTATTTCATTTATGGGATGAAAAACATGTTAGGTGGATGTATTAATTTTGATATTTCTGGATATGTTTGATAGCTTTTACAAAAACTTCCTAAAATATATCTTATGATTTGTTTGACATTAAGAGAATGGTTTGGAAATAATGATGGTGTGGTTCTAACCTGATTAATTTTCTTTCCTAGAGGACTTTCACATATTGCAGGCAGGTCTGAAAAAGCATCAGCGAAAGCGGTGGTCCAGAATTTATTCCTGTTCTGGACAACTGATTTTTCAAATGTAATGTTCTTTTATGTTTTTTTATGTATTTTTTATGTAATGATTTTTTTATGGGTGCTTTTTTGCTTGTACTGCGATTTACTGCGCTTGAGTCTAATCTAAACCAACATCAGCGATCACTAGCTCAAATTAATTCTGTTGGCCTAAAGGGTTACTCATAAAGAATTGCAAGATAGACATATTATTAGTTGGACTGAACTGAATCTTAGAAACAAGGGGTTGTTAGATGGCTAGATTCATCAGAGTAAAAGACGGTAACGGTCATTTTACTGTGCTGGTTTCAGTTACCTTGGTTAGTTTGGGGCTACTACTTTCTCATGAGCGATTCACCGATAGACGCTTTTCTGATCACCTGTTTTTCCTTCAGTTTTTCTTCAATTTGTACTCTGCACAGTAGTCAAGTTCCTCTGGGAAGTTTCCCACACTAAGAAGGTTAGATATTTACTTAAAGTGGTTAAAATGAAGGAAGCTGATTCCTTCTCATTCCCGATGTTGCCCTCACAGCCCCTAAAACTGGCAGACCCACTCTACAGTTAACCAACATATCAGGATCACACAACCATGTGGCATGTTTCAGCTAGTCACATTCATTAAGGTTTACTTCTGGATTAATATCCCTTATGATTTCGCTATGACCTTTATTGACTTTGATTTTATTTTGATTCATTTTAGTTTTACTGTTTTCTTTTTTGAATCCTTCACAAACCCACGTGATGTCTTGTTTTAACTCTGGTGATTCTCTGCTATATGAAATCTAACCAGCCAGCAAAGGGTTATTCAACCTAAGCCAGTGTACATTACAGTTCCCTAAGGAAGTAGTTGCTTGACTGGTTTCTAGTTTTCTTGATCTGTGGGCCGCATCTATTTTATATTTTAAAATATTTTAATTTATCTTTTATATTTTATTATTTTTAATTGTTCATTGTGTTTACTATTCTAAAATTTAGTTTTCCAGTATTATCTACAGTCAGGATTATAGGTAAGACAAATATTTCTTGGTAACTTTCCTTATGTATTTTTCAATCCCCTTGGGAATCCCCTGTGATGTAGATTTCATTGTCGGACTATCACTGAGGAGATGTTGCCTTCTGAGACAGAAGGCCCAATATGGGCAATTTCTTCATCCAACTAAACAAGGGGCTTCCCTGCTAATCACCACCACTTAATTTGTCAAGGTTCTCCTATCCCTCTTGGACCGAAAGACACCCACCGCCTACCAAATGTCATTTGGTCACAAGCTTAGGACACTCCCTCACTGCCCCCACACCTATCTGTCCAGGCACAGCCTTCCCTCTACTGAAAAGTTAGGTGTTATAAGAGATGACACACAAGACTTCTGACCAATTCCCACCTTCATTCTGCATCCCCTACCCCCGAGCCTATCACCACGTCCACACGGATCCTTCCATATCTCTCCATTTGGCGACGAATCATTGATGTCAGTTACGGTAACAGCATATGAAATTGTTTTTATTTTTCATAGGTTCATAGGTTCATAGGTTGGTACTAGGCTATCAGCCCTAGGGCCTATACAAGCCTAGCCATAACAATTCCCTGGCTATTTCTTCCCACATTATTTACTTTCCTGGACCCCTGTCTAGCAGGGCAACTGATTTGATCCCTGGGGTGAATTTCCTTTCTCCCATCCAATCATCAAGGTTCCTCTTGAAGAGGTCCAAAGAGGCACTCTGCTTGACATGTATGGGCAATCTTTTCCAGAGTCTGGGGAGTCTCTGGGTCAGGAACCTATCCCTCCAGCATGTTTTGTTTATTGTGATGACAAGGTTTAGATCCCTGGAGCATGTAGCTCTGAGGGATTGGGATTTCTTTAAGTGTAGCATGTCCAACAGCTCTGGGTTTGACATGGCCTTGTATGTTAAGCAGAGATCACCTCTGAGTAGACGATATGCGACAGAGTATAGCTGGAGTTTTTTAAGGTGGTCAGCGTAGGGCATCTGTTTTAGGCCTGTGATTCTTTTAGTGAGGTATTTCTGAGGCCTTTCCAGTTTTTGCAGATGTCTTGAGAGGTACATACCAAATGGGGCGTTGTATTCTATAATGGGTCTAATGGGGATGAGTACAGTGGGACAATGACCTCCTTTTTTCTGGATGAAAAGCCCTTTGTGATGAGATGTGCCACATAGAAGGATTTCCTGACTGTTGTGGCGATGTGGTTATCGAAGGTGAGACCACTGTCCACCTGTGTCCCTAAGTCTCTTATCACACTTTCTGTGTTTAGTGTACTGCCACCTATATGGTAATTCATGGATACATGTTTTTTCCCAAAGGGGATAACAATACATTTCTTGGCATTGAGCTTGAGCCCATGGCTCTGGCACCAAGCATCTGTTTCTGTAAGGCCCTTTTGTAGAGTATCCACATCATTTGGGGATTCAATAATGGCTCCCAGTTTGCAGTCATCTGCAAACTTTGTTAGCCAGAGTCCCTTAGTGTTGACCTGTACTTCAGAGAAGTAGATGCCAAACAAGAGTGGCCCCAGGACTGAACCCTGAGGTACTCCACTTGTCACTTGTCTGGAGCTGGATTTGGAGTCGGCTACTTTTACAGTGTGGATTCTATCAGTAAGCCATTTAGCAACCCATTGGGTGACATAGGGATTAATGCCCAAATTAGTAAGTTTATCTATGATTCCAGAGTGGGGGATGGTGTCAAAGGCCTTGGCAAGGTCTAGATAGGCTGTGTGGACCACCTTACCCTTGTCCATGGCTCTGGAGACTGATTCAAAGAAGTCAATCAGGTTCAGGAGACAAGATTGGCCCTTCACAAACCCAAACTGGGTGGGGTCCAGTGTTTGAAGGTTGCCAATGTCTTTGTTTATAAGTTCCAAGATAATACGCTCCATGGCCTTGCAGATAAGGCTTGTCAGACTGATGGGACGGTAGTTTCCGGGATCCAAGGTGGATCCCCTTGTGGATTGGGATAACTGTAGCTCTGTGCCACTCAGTGGGCATGAAACCTGAGGTGAGGCTATGATTAAACATGACACTTAGGTGAGGTGCCAGTTCATATTGTAGTTCATGTAATACACAGCCCGGGATGTCATCTGGTCCCATGGATGCTGTATTCCTGGCTTTAGAGAGTGCGTTTTGTACCTGTGTGGCCGTTATTACTGGAATTTGGCAATCTTCCGGTATTGAGATGGGCCATTTAGGGGGTGAGAGAGGGGTGAAGTTGGCACTGAATCGATCTGCCAGGATATTGACAATATCCTTCAGATCAGTATATTTAATGCCATTCTGTTGTAGCTCAGAGCAGATCTGAGCATTGCCATTTAGATTTTTGACATAGTTATAGAATGCTTTGTGGTTGTCTTTGGAATCTTTGGCAATTTTATTTTCGTAACTAGCTTTGGAGGATTTTATGAGGCATCTCAGTTTCTTACTGAGGCTAGTAAGGGAGTTTTTTGCATCCTGGGATTTTCCTCTTTTCTGCAAAAGTTTCTTCCTTTTGTTGTAAAGTTTGTTTATGGCAGGGGACCACCAGATTGGCTTCCTTTTTTTTGGATGAGAGCATTTTGGTTCTATTTGGGATGGCACGATTCATGCATGAGTGGATCTGCTCGTACAGTGCCTTAGTGTAGGATTCAGCAGTTGAACTTTCAGTTCCCGTCTGCATGGGTGTAATGAAGTTTGTCACTTCTGACTTGAGTAGCATGAAATTGGCTTTGGAGAAGTTTTTATGGTGGTTTCTTAACTGGGGGTGGGGTGGGATGTGGATGTTAAGGGTGATTAGCTTATGGTCAGACCTGACTAACGAGGGGGTGACCACAGGTATGGAGCATTGATTTCCCATGTTGGTAATGACCAGGTCTAGGATATTGGAGCCCCTGGTGGGACTATGGATTAGTTGATCCAGGGCGTTGGAATTTATGAATTCCAAGAACCGTTGCAAAGGTGTTGGGACATGAGTAGTTTTCCCAGTTAATGGCAGGGTAGTTAAAATCACCCAGTATTAGGGTGTTTGGTTCTATCTTAATATTTTCCAGTATGTTTAGAAAGGTGTAGTGAGAATCTTGGGGTATGGTGGGGGATCTGTAGCAAGCTACAATTTGGATTGCAGTCTTACCTAGTGTTAGTTGCACTTGGAGAATTTCAGACACATTGTGTTGGCCAACTAGCCTGGTGGTGTGAATATCCTTGGTGAATATTGACACTTCTCCACCTTTAGTGTTTCGGTCCTGGTTTGGTGGCCGAAAAGAGTGGTAAGAGTTGTAGCCTGGTATTGCAGGGGTGCTCTCTGGAGCCTTGAACCAGGTCTCAGTTACTGCACAGATATCAATGTTCTCCATTTTTAGGAGTGCCTCGAGAGAGTGCATTTTGAGGTTTAGACTTCTAGCATTGAGTAGCATTACCTTCAGATTTTGCATGCTTGTACCTGTTACGGTGGTGGTTTTGTCCTTTGAAGTTTGCCTAAGCACAAGCACACTATTTTCCCACACCACCTACTGGAAAAGGGATGCCTCAAATTAATCCCCCAGTGGCTGGTCCAACCCATACATCTAGTGGCAGGAGTCCACACTGGGTGCATCCTTATTGGTGCAAACTCCCACTATATCTCATTGGCAGATTCATATTATTCTACCATTGGACACCCTCTTAGTCACTTATTTCTATTGTAACATAGCAAAACTGTTAGATACCCTATGATATAGAAGACTAAGGGTGACATGGATTGGCCATTACTACTCTAAAGCTTTACTCAATTATAGGTCTTGATGTGTACATCCAATAGTTTTACTTGTTTTCAAAGACATTGCTAAAGAATATGAAGAAAACAGCGCTTGCTTTTGTGTTCTGATGATATAAATCACATTTAATAAAGATTTGATTGTAACATAACTACAGTGCTTAACTGTCTGCTCAAGAATTAAAATAAACAAGTTGATCTACAAAAAAAGCTCTTTATTTCTTCTCATTATATTATTTTAACTGATTTGTGATTAAGGATTTATTGTTTGGAATGACATCCATAACCTAGTTCTTAGTTAAGTTTTTTAGTACTTTAGTTTTTTAGTTATTTATACTGGTTTTCACTGCTGCAGCTATATTCAAAACTACGGGGCGGACAATGTGGAAAATATTTTTGAGGATTTTGAACTTGGTTGGAAACTGCAATTCTCAAGTTTTAAGCCTAAATTGTTTTGGTCTTTAGACATTTCTGCATTATATCTACTCATACTTGGTCCATTTTAATACATTTCTTGCTCAAAATACTTGGTTTCACAGTGGACTGACATCAGAGCTTAATAATCACTGTTTTAATCATTCCACTAGCATTTTGCCTTACAGACATGTTTCTAGTTCATGTCTTCCATGCTTTTTGTATATGTGCCTTCACTGTTGCAGATATTTGTGCAACATCAAAGATCTTCTCCTCTCGCCCTCAGCCTGAGTCCATTATCAGTGTGAAGAATAAGAATACACTTGATACTGACTTTATTGCATCACATTTAAAATGTTTCATTGAAATATTTGACTGTTCATTTGTGAATGCATTCATTAAGCTTATATATCACCAGCTCTAATGGTGAGTTTTGAGTTTTGCCCCAGTTCAGTTCTTATCTACCTCTTCATGTGTGTACTGTGTAATAATGTCTTTGGAGGTATTTTTAAAATCCAAAAATATCATTTATGATCAATGGACTATTGGAGAACAACTACTGCACTTTAATACCTGAAGTTGTAGAATAAGTCCAGAAGTACAGGTTATTAAAGATGGAGGGAGGGAAAGATAAGAAAATGGGATACAATAAAATTAAATCTGAGGATTTAAAAAAGACATAATGATAACAAATAGCAGAAATATGAAACATTTTTCAGTTATAAATTCTGCCCTATCCTGACTGTGTTCTGGCAATACTGCAACTGTATTGCACTGCTGTTAGCTGAAAGAAAGTATCTCGGATGGACTGACAAAGGGAGAGAGGGAGAGAACAAGACTTGGTAATGGGTGGGGGAGAAACAAATACAGTTATTTACTTTGTTAGATTTCTTGCTGTTTTAGATATATACATAAATCTAAACCAATTGCTACCCACACATTTGCAGCCTTGTAAAATAATGGCTCTGTCCTTTATCATGACTGGTTCCCTTTATTCTTTCTACCACAAAGAAAATTGCGTAATGTAAAAGTTGGAAAATAAATAAACTTTTAAAACTGTTTCAAACTCTTCCCAAAGCAATGTAACATTTGAAAAGACTGTGGAATTTTAGATGAAAATAAGATTCTGTTTATTTTTGAATAGATCTCAGTTGTAAACAGATGTATGTACAATAGCAAGCAGAGTTACCATTCAGGAAATATGAAGGGCATGCATTTCTCAGGACTCACCTGTACAGCCTTTTGCGTCTGAACATCGACAATTAGAACTCTGTTCAGTGTGGGTTGTGTGGCATATATATATTTGTCTTTAACAAGTACAGCTGATGCCCAGATGCAGCTTTGCACAGAATCCCCATCTGTGATAGGACAGACTTCATCCTAAATTCAAAGAAATGTGTAAGCTGGTTAACTAGAATAGTGTTACATATACAGCCATACATGTGCCTATGTGTACATGTATGTATATGTATATCTGTATATATATCTCTATTTGTGTGAATGTAAACATTTAACTATTTTAAGAATTATCAGATCCTATGCTGCTGTATAAAATGTATCATTCATGAAGACAATTAGCAGAAGGGGAACACAATTACAACTACTAACTACATTTGAAGAACTCAATGTAAAAACACACAGACTGAACATCCATGAGATATAAAAAACAATGCACATTTTAGTTACTTCACTAGACAAAAGAAACCAAAGTGTCGTGTATTTTGAAGTCTGTCAACTAGCATGAAGATTGTACATTTCTTTTAAAATTATTTATTAAGTTTTCTGATATGTGATTCTGTGCTTTCAAAGTCACAATGGTTTGGTCAGCAATGCAAACACACACACACACACACACACACACACACACACACACACACACGGACAACAAAAGATTAACCAAGCTACCTGGTCCTACCATAATAGACATTTTCTGTATCACACGCAACAGCTCTCCAGTATTTCTTTTGTTATGGATAGAATTCAATAACTTTTTAAGGTTCTGCTGAATACAGTGTTAGGCAACTTGCATATGTTTTTATAAATGCATTGTCTCATGAATAATATTGTGTGCAAATCTTGAGGTAAATTTGATTTGAATTTTATTTATGCATTCATGTTATAGAGATAATTCATTTATTGGAAGCTATGTTAGTATTTGATTAGTTTACATTTTACAGACAATGAAATGATAACAAAATAAGTGCATCAACACACATTGTCTGAATACAGATACAGGTGCACATCCCACCCCCAAAGAGGAAGTGTACCAACACAAATCACCAGAAACCAGGTAAAGGAACTCAGTTCTCCACTCACAGATAAAGTACATCATCACACACCACTCCATTCTGGGTGTAGAGACACATCTGTCCTCAAAAAGAGAAATGCACATCAGTGTAATCCAGGTATTCCTTCCAACACAATATGTCAAGTAACCATGCACAACACACACAGGGGGAAAGAAGATTCAGTTCAACTGATCCCCTTTTAAACCAGGGTCCAAGTGATCTGCTCAGATATAGCAGCTCTTGTAAGATGTGTACTCCCTTCATACCACTTAACTTCTTTGCTCAGAAATTCATGGGAAACCAAAAATAATGGGGAACAATGGGCCAAAACTAGCTATAAATTTTACATATTACTCAGATTCACTTAAAATGTTAGTTGGACAGTAGTTGGGTGGCACAGTGAATAGCATTATCACCGGAAAGCAAAGGGTTCCCCTGTTAATTTCCCAGCAGGAGTGCCTTCTGTGTGAATTCTGCATGTCCTCCCTGTGTTCATGTGAGTTTCTTCCATATCTCTCAACCATACTGAAATCCTTGGTATTTATTGGTTTTGAAAGCTAAATAATGGGGTGCCACTAATTCACAAGTGGCCGCTTTAATTCCCAATTTTTTTTTTTTTTACAAATACTTGTGGCTGATGTCATCATGTGTTAGCTTCCTAACTGCCAGCCAATAGGAGACACTGGGATTGTCTTTACAATACATTAGCACACAGCCTCACTAATGTTTACATCTGCCAGTCTGGTAATATGGAACTGGACTGTTCATTATACTATAGCAGGGCAGCAGTGTGCACAGCATGCCAGGCAGCAGCGAGTGAGCCGACAGGTGTGGACTCAGTGTTACAGTTTAAGTTTAACTTCTTTTCAATTCTGCCAAGTGGCCAAGCCAAAGCCAAGTTGCCCAACTTACTTCTGTGGACTGCAATACAGAGTCAGGTCCATACTCCCAGCCTCAGGATGGCAGGTGGCTCAAGTTTGCCCTCTCTGGCTCCAGGTTAGTAAAAATAAATAAATAAATAAATAAATAAATAAATAAATAAATAAATAAATAAAAGAATATTATGTCTTAAAGTTATTGCATGATGGAAACTGCCTAGATGTCTGCGTGTAAAGAAAACAGCAATTGACAGTTATATATCTATATTCCATAAAGTGGCTACTGCTTATTGCAATGGAATGGAATAACTGGATATTGGTTAATATTGTTGTTTCCCTTGCCATAAATATACCATTGGCTCTCAACAGTAGAAATTCAAATGAAGTAACTGATGTTATTTCCAGACTAGTTTGTTAAACTGACCTTTGACGTCTTTAGTTCGTTCTTTCCATTTAAATGTAAAAACAATTGGTGAAGAGAAATAGAGGGTTAAGGAGGATCTTTTCTGCAGGTTTGAGTTCAGAGAATGCAAAAGCCTTGCTTGAGCTTGTTGCTGTGTCTGTATATAGTATATAGGGTCAAGGGTTTTAACAGTTAACAGATGGTCGGTCTTGAATGGGTGCAGTGTACTACTTTCTCTGCATGTAATTTAGAAGGATTTGTGTGTGTGTTTGTGTTATCAGAAGACATAACAACCATTCCTACATCAGTCCCTTCTTCTCTGATAATCCCCATCTATATATAATGGCTGCAATGTGATTTTACCCTGCCATTTGGAACAGCATTTAAGATGATTTAAAAAATATTAAACACATTACTCAATGTAAAAAGGTCTCTAAAGGAGCATCTCTTTAATGATACTACCTGCGGATACTTTCAGGATGATGGCTGAATAGAACATTCCTTTCTGTAAGCAGTATATAAACACTCCACCCTTTTATCATTTTAAAGAACATGGGTTAGTTATTTGATTTCATATTAGCGCATTGTACAAATTTAAGTGTCTGCTTGAAGGACATTTTTCAAAGCAAATTCTCTGCAGAATGTTGTTATAGTAGAGACAGAAATCATCACTTTGTTATGTGTGTCTGTCCTTTACAGTTGGGTACAGAATTTCTTTAAATTACTGTAGAAAATCTCTTGTTCTTTACATGTTTGTACTTTGCACACTGAGTTTCTTCTGTGAAAGAAACTCTGTCTCAAAGTCGGGGCTACAACCTGATTAGCAAATCCGAAAGAATGAATGAATGCATGAATGAAGAGATAGCTACATAACTAAGTAAACAAATAAAAGCATATTCTGTACACTGTGGTTTGAAGATGAAGGACATAGAGGCATTGAGGTTTAAAGATGAAGGTTGTAGAGGCAAGGATAGCAAATGAATTATGTCCTTCTCTCATGTTTTCTTTGTGTGTTTGTTTATTTGCCTTTTAGTCTACTACATGTGCTCAAATGTTAGTACCTGACTACAGACTTGCTGCCATTTGGTCTAAATGGCAAGTGGCTTAATTCCCACTTGCCTGACTCTACTTATTTGCCTATCCCTACCAGAGCCCTAACTCTAACCATAACACCGACATGGTCCCTAACCCTAACCATGGCACTCCCTTTCTGTTCCCAAGCCATAATGTCCCCAGTCACTCTTTAAACCTCAAAATCCACACCCTACTCCCTAAACCTAAAGTCCTTAGATTTATGAATCTAAAATTCTTCTCTCCTACTCCTTACCCTTAAACTGCCCTCCTGCTCCCTAAACCTAAAAGTTGCCTCCCCATCCCAAAACCTAAACTCCCGAATTTTTATCTAAGCCAAAACTCTCTTCCCACTCCCTAACCCTAAATCTCCCCATCCCTAAATCTGTATTCCCCTTCCAATTGCTGCCTGAAACCTCTCCTGTCTCTCTTCCACCCCGCAGCAGCGTCATTTACTTTGCCTGAACTCAGCTGCTGTATTGAGTTGAGATGCAGCAACTCCACTTTCTCTACATTTCTGTAGCACCTTGTCTGAAGGGGTAGTCATGTTCAAGTATGAGCAGAAACCCAACTACAAGATGTTAGAATCTCTGGCTTTAAGACAGTGGTCTTTGAGTACCAGGGACTCAGACACTTGTAGTAGACCCCCTTCTTTTCTCTATTGCTATATAAGCTAAGCTGCTAGTGTGATTACCTGGTTAGGGTTCCTAACTGATTATTATCAGGGGAGCCATAGACACACACACATTTTGAACAGAGGCATAAAATCCTTTATAAAGGGAAAATGCTGTTCTGGAAAGGCTTTATGAAAAATTGAGAAAAAAGGTATAATACGGTAAGTTTAGAATGCTAGTGAAAGGAATACATAATTTGTTATATAAACAGGAATATTGTTCTAACAAGATGCTTAAAAAGGTATTTTTTTAGAATAATATGTAGGCCATACAGAGGACATATCAGATTTATAGGACATATCCAAGAAAATACTAGATTAATTTACTATTACACTGTTTATTTATCTAACAATGCTGAGATCTTCTTGGAACACAGCAGATTCAAGTTCCACTGTAGAAATCTGCCACCAGTCATTATAATTACAAACAACAGACACTGCATCAAGCCTAATTCTGGAATCTGACAGCTAAAATATAACACTTTCAAATAAATATCCTTGAAGGTTAGTACATTTCACACCAAAAGCGTGGATTCAAATTTGTGGCAAACTCTTTCTTGGAATAAAAGAGAATAATGTAATGCATCATGTGACAGCAGTATCCCTATAATAAAACAAAATTATATCCCGAGGACTCTAAATGCATGCCTTACAAAAGTTAACATCCCTGGCAAATTAATAACAGTGTATAGTAAATTTGATGGTATTCTAACCATATCTGAAGGCTTAAAGCACTTATATTTTACTTTTTGTTAGCTATTGGTATCCCACTATTCCATTGGAGTGGGTGGGGTTACATAATTATGTATGTAAATTCTATGTTAACCAGCATACAGATTTTTGACTAGTTGTACCTACTTTACATGGGCTTTATCCAGATTTCTGATGTTTCCAGGTTGAGAGGTATGGTTTCCTCCAGATGCTCCGTTTTCCTCTCACATTTCAAAGACCTGCAGTAGGTGGATTGGACACTGTAAGTTGGCCATAGGTGTGAGTGTGTGGTGTGGTGTGGAAGAACTACTGTGGCAGGGATAGCCACCTGGCAGTGGAAACCTTGGCTCTAGGTGATTTTTACAGGTGTAGTGACACCCCGACCCCATGTGAAAAAATGGGAAAGGGGCTATAGATGGATGGATAAAGCGTGTGTTATTATGGATTTTTTGAACAATAAGAAGTTTGAAATTCAAATATATGGCATTACTGATTGACTATAATTCACTTATTTACTAGAAAATAACAAAAAAAATTATGAGAGACAGGGCAAAAGTATAGAACAAATCAGTAAAGTTCTGAAATATTTGAAACAGCTGAGGGGGTTGACCCTCTTGTTTTCCTTTTAGTATTGTTATATATGTGTAATTTTTAAGTATTCTTTTACATGATTTAGATACATAACATGGGGCCTGCTTTGGTATTAATATTATTTTCTGATTGAATAACTAAATATCTTATTATTTTACTTTAAGATTTTTTTTGTTCTGATTATTTATTTATTAATTATTTATTTATTGCGTATGAGGATTTTGAGCAGAGTGCAACTGTGCTTTTATTTTACATAGTACTGAATGGAAAATATGGTTTGTGCTGCATGACTAAATTATTTATAAGTAATAAATGTAATGCATTTATATGTATATATTTATAAGTATAAGTAAGTAGATTTTTATGCATGTGCTGCTTCATTACTTATTTAATTTCTAGTGTTGGGGCAAATTTTTACTTTTTTTTACCATTGTTATCAAACTTTGTTAGAAGAAAAAAAAGTGAGAAAGATAGTACATAATAAAATATCTTTTGAAAAAAAGTTAGTCTCATAATAGTACAATTTCACAGAATTGAATACAGTGGCAAAACCCCAACATTTTCACACAGATCTAGGGTCTTGAAGAGGGTGGCTACACTACAAAAGTACTATCCATCCAACTTCAGGTTATACATAACAGAGAATGTTTAGCATCAATGATACAACTCAGTATCTATAAGGTTGCATATTGTAAGGGAAAATGAATTTACAGTACAGTACCTTAAACACAATACCTAATATAAAACAAAACACAAATAGAGTCTGATTATGACCAATACAGCATGAGTTTGAAAAGCAGCTTGGGATATATGTGAGCCTGGCAGTGGCCAGTTGCTTTGACTGGCTGATGTTCGCTCACCCATCCTGAGGGTTGAGAAAGGTATCTGATAGTCATCCCATTACAACAGTGCAAGAAAAGGTTTGTATAGCAACAGAAATGGCTGCATCTTGGGCTTCATGATCCTTGACTGATAAGGTAATGTTGATTAGCATTTGGTAGAAACATAGACACATATGGCGAGGGAGTGCAGTTCCCCTAAGTGATGCAAGTGCTTATGCAAACCACTGCGGAAGGGGATTGGACTTCAGCTAAAATGTTCTCATTGTTGGGATGCTGCAAAGGGCACAATCCACCTGGGTGCCTGTCCAAATTGTGGTTCCCTGCAGATATCTACTGACCTCCCACTGAGGCTTCCCCAGCAGCAGAGGAAACAAATGGTTCAAGTTCAATACAGGAAAGGTTGATATTATTTAACCAATCTGATATTACTATACTACCAACCATTGGTTTCATTTCCTTGCTGGTACACTAAAAGACAAATTAATGTGTGGTTCAAATGTGCTACTTTTGATCACGGAGTTCAATGAGGCATATACAATTAGACAGTCTATAGACAGGGTACGTTCCCAAACTTATCCTAGTGTAATGGAACTCCAGTTTGCAAATCTTTCAGAACCTCCCCCATGATTTCTAAGTACTGAATCCATAAAACGTTCCCTCACATGTGCTACATCTTCCCTTATTTATACATATATATATATATATTACCTCCACTATTACTCAGCCCTCCCTGGCTTAGAGTGAGTACTGCATTGCAGTCTCAGCTCGCAGGTTCCTTGATTGCTGCAATCCCTATTGGTGATACATATGAACTACCTTCCTAAGCCTCCTCTCCATATTATCAGAACAATATATGGGGACAAATTAAAGGAACTTTTCTGCATTTTGTGACAGTTGCTTTCAATTTCTCTGCAGTAGATATATAATATTAGAAGGGCACAAAGATTTGATCTCACATTCCCATATCTGAATGAAACTCTCTGACAATGTTGACAGTAGAATATAAATCAGCTAATATGGCAGGGCTCAGCAATGCTCTAAGGAAGTGTTACATGGAATATATTTGTTATATAGGTGACACCCTAGGATGGGATGTCTCAGAACTAGTTGTTTTTACCATTAATAGGTAGCTATCTGCTCCACTCACAGTTAGGCAACTGGTTCTAAATATTGTGTCCTTATAAAATGATAAAGTCTAAAACTAACGTTACCATGGAAATACCAAGCCTGTACATTACTAAACATGTAAAAAGGGTAGATCTGTGAGTATGTGCATGTGTGTGTGTGTGTGTGTGTGTGTGTGTGTGTGTGTGTATGTGTGCGCGTGTGTTTGTGTGTGTGTGTGTGTGTGTGTGTGTGTGTGTGTGTGTGTGTGTGTGTGTGTGTGTGTGTGTGTGAGTCTGTTTACCTATGTGGGTATCTTAATCATGTTCCTAAACCAACTGTTTACAGCATGCATGTCTAACTTGTTCAAAGAACAAATAAAATCCTGAGCATACAAATTGCATTACTTCTGCTTGGCTTCAAAAGTCATGACCCTTCATGTTCAACAGTCAAGCCCAGGCATCTGCTCAAATGCTCTCAACAGCTGTCTAATGATAATGTGAATACTAATCCACAGTGTTATCAAGAAGATATATTAGAAATACCTAGTCTTCCAAGCAGTTATAGCCTTTTATCAGTCTATGAGAAATAATGTAAACACTGTTAACATATTTGCAAAGAATAATGGAATGAAATTCTTCCTGAAGTCAGTTGCTACAGCCATAATTAGAGATTTGGTGGCTTCTACATATTCTGCTCTGTTTTCTTTATTACTTACACAATGGCGTAAACATGGAGACAGAATGAAGTCCTCAAAGAAGTTCCATAGTCTATTATTCAATCTTCCAGTGAAGCTGACATTACATGCAAATTACAAGAAAGGTGATTATGTATCTGTTATGCATTGCAGTTTTACTTGTTGAGAACTATAATCCTGAGAAAGGTCAAGTTTATTCAAGCAACTTGTTCTACTCTTATTTATCTAGATGGAATATGCAGGAAAAATGCCCGAAAAAGTATATCTTTGAATACAAGGCAATCTTGATTACTCAGATTTCTTTTTTGCTCCATTTAGAGATAATATTTTATATTACCTTCCAAGAAAATCATTATGATATGATTACATTTAAGGACTTAAAATTTCCATCCATTTGGCAAACCTCACCTCAAGACATACAAAGTCAGAAGCTTACCACTAAAATGGAAATTGAAAACATCGAGCCTCAGCACATTCAAATGTATATGCAATAGCTACGGGTATTTTTATGGTAACCCTAAAATTAGTATCCATGACATTAAAATCTTTTACATTTGCTTTTGACATTTCCCACATTGGGTATTGCTTATAAAGGGCTTCATACCAGTACAATTAGACTGTCTGTAAAATAAAGCAATGGCTCCCATATGCCTACCCATTCAAATTACTACTGTATAGGTTCATGCATATCATACAAGGGCTGCTAGTAGTTAATGGAAAAGATGAATAAAGTAGCCTTTTTGGTTTCACTACAAATTCTGATTGGGTCGTATATAAACAAATTATTTTTTTCCGCTTTTCTATCTGTATCATGCAGAGTATATAACTCATTCAGATCAGAGCTTGTAGAGCTAGTCATGTGAACTGCTTTGAGTATAGCATTCCTACTGCACATTAAAAGAAGACCACATGTAGTACTAGGGTTAGATGTTCCCTCAATTCATATTACAATTCTTATTTGTATTAGACTTATGTACCTTTAATTGCTCTACAAACTATCTAAAATTGCTCTAAATATTAAATGATTGTCATATACCTTGTATCGAATCCTAACCGATATTTTTATATTATGTCTAATTTGTTATAATTATTTAAACTGCAGATTTTTTTTATTTTATTTTTGAAGATTGTAAAATTATTATTCTTAAAATGTCTTGTAGCAATTTGGAGCTTTTTTCTCTGAGCCTCTGACATTGAGCTTCTACCCAGTCAGACTTACTGGTAATCAAATGTCAATAAATAGACAAATGTCAGTAAATTAATGAATAGTCCAGCAATGCCCCACAACTCAATTCCCATATTTTCTACCAAATTGATTGTGAAAAATAATTTAACTTGAAAAAGTCAAGCACAAATCTTCTTTGTTTATTCAAGGTAAATACTTTTTCTCACATTTTGGAGTATTGCATTCCAGAGCTTTATTTATAATTTGAGCAGTAGCAGGCATGTTAAAGGTAATGAACAAACCAATATCATTGGTATCTGAAACCTCCTATAAACCTTGCATAGAAATGCCCATTCTGCCATATCATATACCGTTTCCCACAAACAATGATAGAAATACTTACAGATGAGCAGATTTCAAAGGGTCATTCCATATATGGCACCAAGTAACAAATCTTGTCTGGTATTTATGTGTCAGAGAAGATAGTTATTGCCTGGGCTTTTCTGCCAGGTCTCCATTTATATTTAATAGCCTACATTTGAAAGACAGATCCCTAGATAATTGCCGATCTAGTAGTGCTGTTTGCTAGGTTTCATGGCTGAGGCTGCTGCAGCTTGTCTCCATGAGGAGGAATGAGCACTATCCCCAAGGGCAGAGTTACCACTTTTCATACCAATATTTGTAGCTCCAGAGTTAGGTCAGATAGGATAATAGCTTTCAATGACATTAGCTTACCAATTTGGCAGGTAACTTATTATTTATTTATTTACTTATTTATTTTACTTACTCTTTGTTCACTGGGTAAATGAACTGGTCTAGTGATCCTTTTCAGCCACAAACCAAGCTCACGGAGCAGAAAATACAGCATAGTCTTTTAATCAACAACATAGAAAAGGAGTGCACAGCAAAATTCAGAACATAGTAAGACTGAATGCAGATAGGGTAACATTAAAAGATCTAGTTAGAGTGCACTGGGCGATATATATATATATATATATATATATATATATACATATTTATATAAAATGCAAGCTTAAGATATACAACATATACAGAACAATCATACATATAATACATAAACTTCTATATACATGTAAAATATTTGCTTATAAGATGCCACATTAAGAGGCTGGGAAAAGTTTACTAAATGTATTCTGTTATTCATCATACAGGATGGTAAGTTACCTAAACATGCCATGGTACCAGTTGCAGGCGGATAAAAATATTCTGATTAAGTGCATATTTGAAGCTTTTTAATGGTTTTCTGATTTTTGATGCTTGTAGACAGGTGGTTCCAGGTAGCATGTCCTAGTGTAGTAGAGAAGGTTCTCTCTCACCTACAGTAGTTTGAAATTGGGGGGGGGGGGTGCACTAAACAAAAACTGTTGTCTTGTGAATGTCTTGTAAAGATAGTTTCACTCTTAAAGGGGAAGCATTAACTGTGTTTTAGCACATCATAAATTAGAGGTCTTAGAAGAAAAGTGGCCCCATGAGGCACTGAAAGTCAATTGCAATTTTTTTAGTAAAATTGCAATGGTGTATGTGGAGTTCTGCTACTGGAATGAATCTGCAGATTTTATGGTCATCAGACTGTATTCTGTCAGTACTGTGGGATGAATGCTTAATGGGAAAAGGAAAGCCATACTGAAGTTGTAGTTTTAAAATATTTTTAGCAATGGCCCTGCAGGTGAAAGGAAGTGACTGATCTTGTAACATAGTTTTAATTGATCAAGAACTTAGATACAAAAGACATGTGTGTGGTAAAGGAAAGGGTAGGGTTGCGTATTAGGCCAAGGTACCTCTGCTCACTGACATGAGGTAATAAATTCCCATTAAGATCTGTTAAGGGAATAGGATGAATAGTGGGAAATTTCTTGGCTGAAGCAAAGACAATGACATTTGTTGTCTTAGGGTTAATTAGTTGTTTGTTAATAGTGTTAAACCAATTTAATCACATTACATTCAATGGGTGTGTAAATGGGACTTCTTATTGTTAAATAGGCTAGATACCTTTTCAACCAAGCATATTAGTGCTTGTGAGGGTATCTACATCTCTCTCTTTCAGAATCTATAAAAAACAGTCTCAGAAGGGTTATTCTTGACTGCCAAGTTGTCTGTAAGTGACTGACCCCTTGATATGTTGTCTATGAAGGAATCACATTTTAGTTTGCTTTGATCCTAAACCTAAAGTCTAGTCACATATATGGTTGGATGAAATGGAATAGTGTGACCAAACCTGCCTCTCCAATGCTACCACTACTTTTTTTGGAAATAAGAGTTTGGACTTGTTTATTTATTTTCTTATTTAGAAAGTTCTGGTTAATACTCTGACTTGAGTTTGTGAGCTGCAAGCTTCATTTGCCTTTAGACCCATAGACCAAAACCATACCTACTGTACCTACGCTGGGGCACAGGGAGTGGCTGCCCAGGAGCATGCTTGTAGGAGCCATGTCCAGCCCAGTACAGTAAAGAGACAGGCATTCCATTCAAGGTAGTTGTATGATTACGTTTGCTGGGTGGCAGCATCAGAATTCACTTAAATGACCGCAATCCCATTTGAGCCCATACCACAGCTCTCAGCTATCCAGATTTTTGCAGAATGTCTAGATTTCTGACCCACATTTTTGGTCTGTTTCTCATAAAATTGTAGTGTTCTGGCAAATCACTGGTAAATCATTGAAGACTGAACTCAGAAAAATAATGGCAGACATTTGATTTTCAAATTCATATACTTCAGAAAATTCATGCTAATGGAAAACTTGTTATTCTATCATCTTTCTAAGTTTGCAAGAGCAATATTTAAAAAATACCCCTATATTTGGGCCTTTGAACCTCCAGTTTTTGTGGCTTTGTCCAGATTTCTTGCAATAAGTTGAGAGGTATGGCCCGTTCATCCGAACTGCCTATATCTTCACAAAATGTTTAGATTTTGCCTCATATTTTTGCCCTGTTCCTCATAATATTTTTGCTTTTATGGCAAATCACTGGGGATTGAAATCCCTAAATAATGACAGACATTCTAGGTTCAGACTTTATATCCTTCAGAAAATGCAGTTAACACAAAACATATTATTCCAACAACTTTCTAAGTTTATAAGAGCAATATTTAAAATCTGTCCCTGTTTTGGGGGTCTTTGCCCCCCCCCACACTATTTTTAGCTTTGTTCAGATTTCTTGTGCTAAGAGGTTGAGAGGTATAGTTGGGATTGCTTTAATTATTGTGTTGCAGTACTTAATTGTGCGTATGTGTGTGTGGCCGCGTGTGTGGGTATATGTGCGCATGTCTTGTACTCTTGTGTTTGTATGTGTGTATGCATATGTCTGTGTGTGTGTGTGTGTGTGTGTGTGTGTGTGTGTGTGTGTGTGTGTGTGTGTGTATGTATGTGTGTGCGCATGTGTATCAGGAACTGTTGCAAGGAGCTACTATAGTGCTTTGCCACAGTTTCTGAAAGAACTATTAAGTATAAAGACATAGCTCTTTGCAAGGAGTAATGTTTTGTCTTCAGTTCTGTCTTCAGTGTTCATAAATTAGCCCTTTTTATGTATCTCAGGAAAAAAAGGGAACTGGAAATCTCTTTGATATGAATTTCAGTAAACATGGCCACAAGATAATTACTTGTAAATTAAAGTTCTCTGTACTAATATGATAAAGCCAGTAGTGACAGAATTTTTTTTAAGGTGGTAGCAGACTAAATTCTCCCAAGCTATCTATATGAATCATGTTAGTCCACGTACATGGCCTACCTTTCCACTAATAGAAATCTATGCATTCCTGCCATGCCCACAGCTACAATGAGTGCCCTGAATTGTAAGCACCTTTTATAAAAAATATACAGATACATAAACTATGTAGAGAAAACAATTTTCCTTGCACAGTTCCTTTGCTGCTATTTTTCTCCTAAGCAAAATGTAGGGATTCCATTTCATAATGGGCAGTAACTGACATCACAGAGGGGGAATGATTGTGTTATCAGACATCTGTCTATTTCTAGAAGGGATCACACTATTTTTTCTCATCCCCTTGGTTCTGAACTTACAGTAATAAAAGCTGGTTCCCTCTTATACCTTTCCTTTTTTTACTATAGCTCAAGAGGAGTAGGGACAGGCAGCACAATTGGTCCAAGTCTTTGTTATTAAATTTATAGCCAATGTGCACTATTGAAAGCAGATAAGTGCTCTCAACCATACCCAATTTCACAGAATGTTTACTGGATTTCAGAACATGTATGTAACTGAAAGCTATTATTCTAGCAACTTCTAAGTGTATAAGAGCAATAGCCATTTCTGATTTTGAATCTTTGCCCATCATTACCCTTTGGATATGTCCCTGATTTTTGATGCCTCAGGTTCAGTCCTATGTCTGGATACTTCCTATTTCTGCATAGTTTACCATTGTCCCACATTCCTTAGAATGTACAAATATATTTAGTGAATCCTTCTATAATTTATGTTTGAATGAACCATTTTGTTTCCATCATCCAACATCTGTGATGTATACAACTAGCAATGCTGAAAGAATGGATGGTTATGGTGATGCATGTGGATGACAATAGAATACTTTTCTCTTGGCTTGCAAAGTGCCTAAAACTGCTTGGTGTGGGGTGTTTGTGAATGAATAATACTGACTGTCTTGTCATTTACTTAGTTGAAATGGTCATTTGGTTTTACATGTCTGCTGTCCATTTATGTAAAGTAAGCTGGAAGCTTTTTGGCAGGGATACTGTGCATCTCTGTTAAACACACTGTAAACAATCAATACTTTTTCAAAATCAGACATCTGTGAGGCACACAGTCAGCAAATTGGCTACAGCTGCTGGAAATATGGGGTGCATGTGAATGAAAGGAGCTGACTGTACTCTCAACTAAAAGAGTGGCTATGACTGCTAGATTTGGGGCCATGGGCTGTTTAGGAATGAAAGTCTGAAATAGTTGCAGGATAAGACACTGTGGTGATTACAGGTTTTATGACAATCACATGTTTTGGTATACACAGTACACAAAGTGATAAACAGAGTGGTTCTATTTACTGGGTAGAGGTAAGGACTGCCTGTGGATGAAAGTAACTGACCTTGTTGCCATTTACTCAGCTTAAACAATAATTTTGGCTTTACAGGACTACTGTGCATTTGTGTGAAGTAAGCACAAATAACTTTAATGTAGCTACCATGTGTTTGTGTGAAGCATTTTTTACCATAATCAGACATCTGTTGTATACCCAGTCAACCACATTTCTACAATTGTTGGGTATATGGATGCTGCTTGTGGATGTCATTAAATGACTGTGCTCTTACCGGACATGCCAGTAGTGCAGCTGCAGTTACAGATGAAGTACTAAAACACTCAATGTGTGCTAGTTTGTTGAACAGGTGCAACTTTAGAGAACTGCACAGGGTGCCAGATGAGGTGACTACAATTTTGCTTGAACCAGACTAGTGAAGACTGTATTATAAGCTTTAACAGTATCAGCATTAATAAGCCATATGTCACAGCTATCATATATCCAGCAGATAATCAACCCCCTAAGCTCTCTGTCCAAGAAAACACTCTTGTTGGATGTTAAATATTTAAAAATAAGAATGTAAAACACAATCACAAAACATCAGGCATTTATAACATATGTGAATGCATGAAAATTAATCATATAAGTATTTTACAACCATCACTATCTATTATTAATATGAAAAGCTTTGTATGTAACTAAAGTAATCTGACCAGTGGTTATGAAGAGAAAAAAATTAACTTCTGACAGAGCACAAACTAACAATTGATGAGTTCACTAGCATATTTTTTAAAATAATAATCACTGGCATTTCAAACATGTTCCAATCATATCTGGTGTCATGTTAAAAATAACAGCTTATACCAGCTTCTTTTTCTTTCATGAAGAAAACTTTGAAAATTCCCATAAAACAAAGGAAGAGCTGCAGCTGTCACTAACTGAAGGCACTGCATATTAGCACTGTTTCCTAATTAACAGGTTTGCTCTGCATCTACCTCAGCTTTTCTGCTGTGAAGAACTGCACTTTGTTTTCTAGCATCTGAATACAATCCTTATTTACGGCATGGTAATAAAGTCACACTGAATATTCTCTCTAAGCTAACTAGATGTTATTAAGTGGTTCAGAACACTGGGCTCCTGTCCTTCCCTTGTCTACTTCAGACAGGAGTATGACCTGTTATTAGGATGAATTACAATTTTGACTTTTCTTTCCCCAGAGAAAAATAAGACAGGAGAAAGACATAGGGGCAGAGTCTATCGTATTACATTTGTTACCTTTATAATTATTCCAGTGTCTCCTTACTGGGTAGAGTGAAATTTTCAATTGCATAACAACCCCCCACTCCCCCACCCTCCCCCAAATAAAACACTTTGATGTTGGAGGACTGATATCAGAGCTCACCTTACATAGTTGCACTGACAAAGGAAAAGCATAGAAAATGACAGCATTGCTTTTAACACTTCAGCAGATATATTTATACTATGAGTAGGTGGTGTGTTGCCATTCTTATCCGCTATCTTGCACTTCATTTTGAAAAAGTCATTCCACCCCCATGTGACAGCCGTACATCATTTACAACATCTCATGGAGGTGAATTTTGAAATTAAATACAGTAGCCAGTCATGGGTTGCCTGTAATTGCAGAAAACCCTGAGTACGAATTTGAGCTTGTAGTCTGGGGTGTTATTAAATTGCAGTGAATGAAGTACAGGAGAAGCAAAACCAATGAAACATTTCACCTTAGAACAAGAAAAGCCTTGTGTATACCATGGGTTTATCTGATAACTTCAGCGCATGGCATATGTCCATCCAACAGTCAGAGACAGCAATGATGTAATAGCTTCTGACTATAGGTCACAGACATGCAGGACTTTGTGCAACAAAGCTAGGCCTTGAAATTCATTGACAGGGGCCTTGAGAAGAAGCATTATGCGCACTGGAATGGTATGCTGCAGTAAACTGATAGGATTTATAGACATGGATTATGGTAGCCCATAGTGGGCTAAATTACACATCCTGTTTGAGCTGTACATAGGAGCCTGTGATACACTGTGCTTGGGATAAGGGAGGGAGGCCTGAGTAGCATGGTAGTACTACACACAGTTAGCAAATAACTACTTGTAGCTATTTAGTATGGTATGTTATACTGCATTTATTAAGCATGATAAGGTCATTGTCAAACTATGGTTGAAGGTGGATCAGGTACTGTGTATACTCCCATCAACAGAAGCTCAGTAGCTTCACCTTGGTACAATGGGAGAGGTCTGCTTGTACAATCAGCTGTGCCTGTATTATAAAGAATTGCATTTCCAGTTTCCTGAAGGGATTTTCCTACCATGCATGGGAGTGTTTTTTTTTTTTCTTTTTTTTTAATAGCACCAATATGTTGTTCAGTGCTGTCTAGTTAGCAACATACTAACAGGGAAGTAGAATCATGGAGTTGACAAGCTCAGCAGTATCAGAATGCAGATAGATGGACAGCAGCAGGTTATCCCATTGGGGCCAGCTGGTATGCTGCTGGTAGTGTGCCTGTCAGTCACGTAAACAACAAGGGGACTCGTCTGCATACATCATCTTTGCCCATCATGAAGCATGCTTTTTGAATTGTGCAGTGATATGTGTACCATGCTACACTGTGACAGCTCTACTCAATGGTGCATAGCGTTTATGAATAGTTCCCTAACACTTTACTGAATGAAACTCCCCTCAACCACTAATGTAATTACAGAATAGATGCTTATTTTCCAATATAAGACTCCTTTATCTCTGTATATCGGGATCCTTCTGGATCAAAATATGATAGCTAGTACAATTGTGTATGTCTGGAGAGATTACTCACAGTACTGTCAGAATTAATTGTGTTACTGTCACAAATAACACCATGTTGTCACAGATATTTCATGTCAGAGATATTTTTTTTCAAGACATTTATATCTTCTACAAGCATCAGTTTTAATTTTGCTAATAAGAGAGTGGCACATTCTGCTTCCTGGATTGTAACACCAAGATAAGGGACCGAAGCACCCTCCACATCTTCTGCTGTCATGTTCAAACACGGAGAAGTTGTTATCCCATCAGATCATAGCTCAAAGACACTCAAAATTTAAGTTATCCCACATACCTCTTAATAGCCTTTCTTTATCTTAGTATGAAAAAAAAAATCACACAATGACCCCATGCTGTTCCAGCACTGGAAGACAAGAGCAGTAGCTCAGATTTGAGTGGATCTGTATAACTAACTTCAATAAATCTGGAATGCATGCCTCTAGAAATGCTATTATATTATTTATTTCACAGACCAACTGCATGCTAAATTTTCTAAAATTATTACAGCAGGCAATATTTTCTTATCCAAAAGGCTTAAATGTAGATTGTTGTTGGAAATGTATGGTTTAGATAGATGTGTTTTTTGCTATTTTATTGTTTAATTGCTTAATTAATTATTTGATTGAATACATGTAGGTATAAAATGAGAACTGCATTAATTTGGAATTTACTCCTTGAAGGCTTAGAATAAGCCGAGGCTTTAGAGTGTTTTTTAATAAACTGGTTTACTTGACAGCTAGTTGTTCTTCTTTTGGATTTTGGAGTTTGTCCTGAGAAAATATTTTCTTATCATCTGGTATCTGTTTCAGTTTCTATAAACAGTCCAATGAAACATAATCTGCAACACTGCTGCTTATAGCCTGAGATCTCTATTTTTGAATCTAAAGCCAACTAATGAATATGTGTTATATTTTCTAGTCAGTAACAAAAATCATGTTTACCACTAAAAAATAAAGAGTCTGCTGAGGTGTTGTGAGGCTGCCAGCCCAGCTAGCTGGAATTTTGTAAATAGTTCTATGTCATTTGTGAATATTAATATGATTTGTATGCTTATCTTACAAATGTAAAAGAACTATATGTTATGTGGATATTAAACTACTGGTGCAGAAGTGTGTGTTGAACTGTATGTTATATACTGAGTGAGCTTCAAGAATGTAAACACAGTGTAGCCTACTGGAAGAGAACAGAATTATACATACAGGGTTAACTTGCAAACCTTCAAGAAAATAAGTTGAAAAGTAAAGTATTTTATGATTGTGTTTCAGTTCAGCAAGCAGGCACAATGACTGGAACTAGAGGTTTTCCTATTGTCTTGAAACAGAAATAATTACTAGGTTTAAAATGTAAAGTATTTTTGTTGCTCTGTGACTTCCTAACAGTTGCACATCTGAGAGAAAAGTATTTTGGCATAGAGGTGCTAAGTATCTGTTTAGCCTAGGAACTGGGGACAGGTGACAAAAAATGATGTCATCCAAAGCTGACCCAGGAGTAATGTTTTGATATTAGGACAAAGTTTAAGAATCGTTTGGCTTGTGCATTAGAAGTGGTGTAGAATTCCCAGTTGGTAGAGAGGAAGTTGTGATACCTCATGAATATCGTATTGGGTTGAAATGTGAAGGATTCTAGTACACTGAGATAGGTAGTATGGGTTTCCTGAGACATAGAGGGGGACCTATAGGTTGCAAGGATATGGTACGAGATCCTGCTTATGCTGAGTTGTATATGTATAAGTTCCAGTAGGTCATACACTTTAACTAGTCTGAAGGTATGGTTGGTTTTAATATAGACTGAGACTTCTCCACCTTTTGTTCCCTCCTGTGCAATAGATGACCTAAAGGAGTCAAAGGTATTACAACCTTGCATTGCCTGGTACTCTCTGCAACTTTAAATTATATTTCCATTACTACACAGATGTCTACACTCTCCAGGGAGAGAAAGGCTAGCAGGGAGTGGAGTTTCTTGTTAAGACGTCTAGCATTGAGCAGTGCCACCTTCAGATATCCTCCCTTAAGTCAGTAGGATTATGAGTTTGTCACTGCCTAAAACAGGCACTATGAGGGCGGAAAAGATCTTTGAAATATCCAAAAGCCTAGATTACATAAGTGCAGACTATCCCCGGCAAAGCAGCATGTTCTGTCAACCATTTCCACAGAGGCCATGAAATACTGTATCCTCCTGGACTGATATCAAAAGCTAAGCTAATTGTTAAAATCAATCATTTTCCAGTTGGTAATATGGGAAGGTATCATGCTGCTCAGTGCTAGTCTCATACCTGCTTGAGTCACGTAATCAGTGAGCTCAGTCCTGTCTCACTTCATACAGCCAAGGGAGGTATGTTTCAGGTAATTAACACACACATGGACTATGACAGAGTCATACTGGTACCTGTGGTTCAATGACCTGAGTGCCTGTGGAACTTGATGGAGCCTAGCTCTGGAAAGGCAGCTGACCATGACTCTCTTCTTACTCAGTCTGGTGTGTAGGTGGGTGTGGGGCATCAGAGTGTCCCATTATAGAATCACTAATGACCAGGAAATGTGGCTGTTTGCTAGTATACTTTAAGGGATTAGCAGTAGAGCATTGGATACAGTGTCACTATGAGTAGCTGTGGTTGGTGTTTTAACACAGTATTTATGTGATAGCCGAGGATCCTTTCTTTGACTGTACTGTGCAGGAAGTCTTAGCGTTTTAGGAAGGTTACCTGTAAGTGCCTCAGCATAAGCAGTTTTATGTCTAGGGTCTTTACCCTGTGCAGTAGGCATGATGCAACTGTTACTGACAACCTGTATAGGATTAGATTTGGTTGTATGAGAAAGTTTTGTCTCAGCTCCTCCCACTAGCTGTCTGTAATAAAAGAATTGTTTTCTAACTGAATTTAGCAAAGACCTCTTAAAACTTCAAAAAGAACAAAAAAATTAAAACAAAATGCAATATAAGAAAATGACAAAAAAATATAAGTAACTAAACCTTAAATAAATAACTCTAAGCCAAAATCAAATGCAGGAAGTGACCAGCACTTGTCAGGCAGTGAATAGCAAGTCAAAGAAGTGCTATATCTAAATAAAGAGTCCACTAAAATATTTGTAGTTAAATGAGAAATGCTATTTCTCAGCTCCTCCCACTAAGTAGCTGGATGTTACTCACTGTTTACAAAATAATTATTTTCTAATTGATCCTAGTCAAGATCTCTCAAAACTGCAATAAGAACAAAAAAAAAAAAACTTGCAACAAAAAAAATTGCAATATAAGAAAAAATATAACAAATAGAATTAACCAAACCTTAAATGAACAACTCAAATTCAAAATTTAATACAGACAGACATCAGCAAAAGCAGAGAACATTAAGTCAAACAAGAACCTGAGCTAAGTTGCATTTCTAAGTCAACATGGTTCAAGTTCCCTGGGTAAAATGCAATAATTTGTTCAGAGCACCATACTGAGAGATGAAAACCACATGATGACTGGTTGAAGTGTCTAATGTAAAAGTGATCAACCAGAAGCTGATCAGTCACTGCCAACAGACAATTTGTTGACTTCCAGTGAAGCTCTGATTGACTTGAGACAAGTTATTTCATACAGCAGCTAACCCAGCTACAGTTTCATGTTCTAAAGGCTAGTCTCCAAGATATACTGGGAGCGTGGAGACTATGAGCAGATGTTGTTGGATATGAATGACCAACTTTGGGAGTTAGAATTAGAAACTGAATTCTTAAAGCTGAGCACTTTGTTTTATAAGAGAGGGAGGAGTCAAGACACCCCCACTGTGCTGGAAAAAGATTGACCTGAATAGGATGCCTGAAAAAGAATAATTAGACATGGATATGTTTTTTACATAAATGGCACAGTAATTTGTTGAATGACCATGGAGGGATTTGATTATGGCACTGTCAGTTGAATGCATGAGCCCCTCCCTGTTACTAAATGTCTTCTCATGCTTGTCTCATAGTTGTTTACATTTTTACTTACAAACAGAAAGAATCGTGTCTTCCTGAGGCTTAGCAGTAATGCGTCTCTACTACATACCCACTGCAGTCCATCTGGATAGTGACGTCTCTGAACATATAATGGTAATGAGCTGGACATGGCTCCCTTGGATTATGACATGCCATTTGATGAAGATGAAAAACATATCACTTGTTTTGCTGGTGATGCTCTGGCTGGAGAATCAGTATCATTTGAGAGCCTAAATTATGTGTTTTGTTAGTAAATGCATGATTCTGGTTCCCAAACATTGCATGCTCTGTGCTTACTAAGGAACACCTGCATGCAATGATCACTAAATCACAGCAAATGGTGAAGTTGCAGATCATAGAGGCTGTTCTCAGCTACCACTGAAATTTAAGACAAAAACAGCTCCACCCAAATTACCCTCCTATTGCTGTTGTCAGCAGAGTAAATTACAGAGTTGTTTTATATTTGACTGTCCTTTTTATCTTGTGATTTTAACTAATTTAACATATTTTTTCTCCTCCCCTTCCCTCTCACATCCTCCCTGACCTTATAAATATACCTTGTCCCATGTGATGCCATCTTTACCCCTGGTCTACCTCTCAGCTGCTGTGCGTCTCTGGCTTCGGAGTCCATACTTTAAATAAGGTGCGCCTTGCTGATACTGTTTATTGCTATTTACATTTTTTTTTTATTTAATTGTACCAACTAATTGTGCGAGAAAGCATGAATTTTCTTCTTAAGGAAGCAACTATTTTCAACATTAAGTGAACTTGTGCACTACTTGCCGTTAACGGCTACCTCTGCCCATGTTCCTGCATGTGGAATGGATATACGCTATCGTTGATAGCTGTTAGAGGTTCCACTACTACTTTTTTGTTGAATAGAATGTATTTTTTTAAATGTTTACTGCTTTATACACTTAGAGGTTCCACTACTGTTATTTTGGTTGAATAGAAATTATTTGTAAAGGTTTATTGCTTTTTACACTTGTTACCATCTCATGTGCTAACGGATGCACTTTCTGCCCAATGAAGCAACTATCTTTCACTGTTAGTGAACTTGGGTATTTTCAGCATCAACGGCTACCTGTGTTTCCATTCCTGCACGTGGAACGATATACATTATCACAGATAGCGGTTCCACTGCTATTCCTTGTTGTGTAAATGCTTTGCATTAAACTGTAAATGCCATATCTAAATAGCGTGGCTGTATTCTAGCCCTATCCTTTTCTTTTACAGTAGATTTCATTTGAGTAGACTGTATTGAAAATCAAAGAATACTTTTGAAGCTGTACTGTTGCTTTCTTTATAGACTGACAACGCCATGCTAATATAGCGTCTTGGCTATCTTGACATGCGGAACTTTGCTTTGAATGTAAAACACTGTAGTTTGTAAAGGTCCTATCTGATTTGTACTGTTTATATGTACAATACTACAGTTGTAATTCTCTTTTTACACCGAATAAGCTATGTTTGTTTAGTGTCTGTGTTTTCCTACCTGCATTCACGCTGACTTTGCCTGCATTCGAGCAGCATTCCTTGCTCCATACCTTATCTCTGTTAAATGCAAATTGTTTCTGCACCACTTTTAGAGTGATATTGCTGTGAATGTGCAACATTATTCTGATTCTACTGAATGCCTTTCTGACTACACAACTGGAAATGTCTGTTTTTTCTTATTATTATTGTTATTTTGTATATGTAGAACAACGACTAATTTTGCCTCTGTGTTTGCATTTTTCATTACCTAGTTTTTCTGCTTAGTGTGTTTTAAACATTCTGTTTACTTTACCTCTTGTTTCTCTCTCCTTTTATTTACCCAGCTGTCCAACCTGCTTGTATTGTCCTGCAGTGGGAGATTGCTCTGTTCGTTGCTGACCAACAACCTTAACCCACCATATCAACTGCTGTCCATTCCCTAAACTGAGGAATCGAACCAATATACTCCCTGTGCATCAGTCCCTCTAAGAAAAGAAAGTATGTGTTTTAAAACTACAGTCTGTACAACATCTATTTTTGTTTAGATACTCCAGGTTTTATGTACACTCCCTAGCTAGGACAACCAGCAGCTAAAGCCTTTCTCTTCAACAACTTGCACACCTTCTCCTCTTGTGCCCTCTGTTTGTAACAGAAGTCCTTCCCTTCTCATATTTCCTAGACCTGCTACCTTCCATGAGAAGCTATTGTTTGCTATATAGCATTTGTCCACAAGTGGCACCCTTCTCCCAGACTTATCCCACTGATTGAAAACACAACCCTTAGGCTTGCAGTTTTCGTAATGTGTAGAACCGCAGCCCCACTATTTTCCTTCTACCTGTACTCTACTTCACTTATCTACCCTGCATACTATCCCTACTACCAAGGCTCTTACCTCCTACCCATCCCACCCAAACTTACCATAACAATCAGCTCTCCACTGATTGTTTTCCTAGGACTCACTTCTTCAGTGGCTCTACCCGCTCCATTCACCCTACAGGCTCACTCCGCTCCCCTTCCCTACCCCAAATTCTCACCCACCCCCAGTGCACTTACCTTTATTCTCACCTTGAATCTCCTCCTCGTCCCCGAAGCCAATCACATTCTCTACCCCTCCCCCTCCCAGCATCCATTCAATTGATAATCCCACCCCTTCTCTATCCCTTACCAGCCTGTACTCTCAGCTATACTCCTCTTCCTTTCTCTCTAAACACTCTCCTATTACCCTGCTTCCTCCTCTAAAACTTATTTTACTCTAATTAACCATGACTCTTCCACTTCAACAAACTTCCCTCACCTCATTTATATGTATTCTCCTCCTAATAACTGTCTATAATGCAACCTCCTATTCCTCTTCTATACTAACCCCCTCCTTCCCCCTTCCCTCCTCCTCCACTCTATCCCATCCCCACCCAATGACCCTCCACTTTTACTACATATCCCCCTCCCTACTTCAACCTAACCCACTTCACTATTTTAGATTAAAACTCCTAACCATTTCTTTAAAGCCTCTTGCAAACAAGTCAAAACTGTTTCTCCCTCTAACTTCATGTCACAAGCAAAGGTTCTCCTCTAGTCTCCCTCTACTTGGCTTGCTCTAGCAGGAGACATTCACCCCAACCCTGGACCCACAACTAGTAATAATCTCTCTCCCCCTACCTCTTCAAATAGAACCAGCCACAAATACCTCAAGCCCATTACCATTAATGCTCAGAGTGTAAAAAACAAAATAACAAACTTCCATGCTTGGCTAAATCATACTCTACCTGATATAGTAGCAGTCTCAGAAACATGGCTAAAACCCCACATTACTAACTCTGAAATTGCACCCCCTGGCTTTCAAGCTCTTAGATTCGACTGCCAAAACAAAAAAGGAGGTAAAATAGCCTTAATCTATAACAGCCTACTGAACCTCTGTCCTTACCAAAATCCCATTCTTCAGTTCAACAGTACCGAACTAGTCATAGGAATCCTCAAAATGAATAACTATAAAAGTATCTGTATTATGGCTATCTATATCCCCCTGGTGACAACGCTTCCACCCTAGAAAACATTCTCTTATGGGCCTCAACTAACATTAAACTAGAGACTTATATTCTAGGTGATGTCAACATCAACTGGAATAAAATTAATAACAATAATCCCACTCTATCTATCAATCTATGTAATTTTACTCAACTAATAAACGACATTACCAGACCTAATAGAAATAACCCCCCAGGGTCCATCCTGGACTGGATCTCAGTCTCCCACCCTAATAAGATCTCTGACTCTGGTATACTACCACACACAATGAGTGACCATATCCCAGCCTTCATTCATGCCCCTCACCAACAACAATATGCCCACACTTGCAACCTCATTAACTTTAACCCTTCTATATTTTCTGAAACCCTTAAACTAACAAATTAGGATATCCTAAAAACACTTCCACTAGATGAAGCCATAGACTTCTTCAATACTATCTTCCTAGGAATCCTAAAGAACCCAAGCCCATCCTCGAACAAAACAAATAAAATACAACTCTGCCCCTTGGCTATCAAAGGACACTAAATCACTTATGCTACAAAGAGACAAGACATGGAAACTCTACAACAAAAATAAACACCCAGCTACCCTCCTTCAATATAAGCAACTCTGTAATTTAACCAAAAAGCTTATCACAAATGATAAAAAATCTTACTACACCAAACTACAGTCTACCCACTCCAAAAATCCCAATCAATTCTGGAACTCCATCAACTCTCTTTTGCACCCTTGTACTAAATCCAGTCCCTGTCCTGACAACAAAAAAATTGACACAGAAATAGCAACCCTTTTTAACTCCTTCTTTACTAACTCTATAGCTGAACTTACTAAGACCTTCCCCAACTGCATCCCCTCCCATAGCCCTAATTTCACTCCCCCCTCCTCTCCCCAATCCTGCACTCCTAATCCTCCTCCCACTTTTTATCTAAAACCTGTCTCAACCTCCTGTATCAAAAAGCTTCTTTCCAAACTTAAGCCATGCTCCAATTCCCCCGACAATATTCCCTCACTCTTTCTCAAGCTTGCTGCAGATGGTATCGCCATCCCCATCAGCATTCTCATCAATAGATCCATCCAGGAATCTTACGCTCCCAAATTATGGTGAGCCACCTACATCTTGCCCCTTCATAAGGGAGGCAAAAATAATAGCATATCTAACTTTCACCCAATAGCCATCCTTTCCCCAATTTCAAAAGTTCTTGAAAAATGCATCCACCTACAACTCATGCCCCACCTCCTCAATAACCAACTCCTCACCCCTACTCAACTTGTCTTCCATCCTGGCCACAGTACTATAACTGCTCTCCTTTCCTTCATAGACATTGTTAACCATGCCCTTAGTAAGCACAGAGCATGCAGTGTTTGTCTCCACTGTCCTTCTCGACCTATCCAAGGCATTTGACACTGTATCCCATACACACCTTCTCAATCACCTTTCTAACCTCAATCTCTCCATAGATTCACTTTCCGGGTTCAAAAGTTATCTCTCTGACAGATCCCAAGCTGTGAAATGGCAAACTGGTATCTCAACCTTCCTACCTACCCCTACTGGAGTGCCCCAGGGTTCTATACTCGGACCAGTGCTCTTTAGTGTATTCATCAATGATTTTCACTCTGCAATTCCAAACACTCAAATAGTGCAATATGCAGACAACTCCACTTTAGTCTGTTCTGCCTTTAGCCTTCACGTGCTCCAGACCAAAACCCAATTGGCCTTCTCAACTACAGAGAACTGGATGCTTCAAAACCATCTCTCCCTTAATGCTAATAAATCCAAAATCATTATTTTCTCCCCCACAAAAGCCCACCCTCTTGACAAGCAATCTTTCAAGATCACCAGCCATACCCACTCCTCTATAGAAGTTGTTTCTTTTGCCAAACTTCTTGGGGTTACCATTGATGAACACCGGAAATTCAATACACATGTTCAACTAAATATTAAAAAAAAAACATCAGAAGCTTGGTATGCTATATAGAAATGCTCACTTTCTCTCTACAGCTAGAAGACAAACCCTCACCTCCACCTGTTTACTACCATCTCTATTGTATGGTGCTCCACTTCTAACCAACCTCTCAGCTTCCATCTCCTCTAAACTAGAAATCTGCTACAACAAAATCGCTAAATTTGCTACTTAATCTACTCACTCCACCCACCATTGCACCTCTCTCCATAGTCTTAAGTGGCTAGAACTTCCTAATCATCTTGACTACCTTCAACTTACTACAGCCCACAAACTAATCTTTAAACCCAACTGCATGCCCTGCTCTAACTAATATCTTGCCTTTCTACATACCGCTCAGACCCCTTAGATCAGCCCATCAAAATCTACTTTCAATACACAAACCTAAACGACCCCCTGGCTAGTTTCTCCTATCTTATTCGATAGCAAAAAAATGGAACTTTTTCCCTCCCCTGCTAAGAATTACTACAAACTGAACACTTCAAATGCCTACTCCATTCCCACCTCTCCCAAAACTGGAAATGTAATTGTATTTTTCCTACCTAAATTCCACTGTCAGCTAGACATGATCTCCTTCAAGCACCTCTACATCCTGCTGTTTCCACAGCTCCCCACCCTCAGCTTCTATCATATAATGAATTTCTCCCCTGTATGCACTCTATGTAAATACTGTATATAGGTTCCCATCCTTACTCTCTGTAAATGGCTCTACATGCTAATGGCTCTTTGACCTTGAACGTAAAATGAATCTTCCTCTAGTTCTTCTTTTCCTCTACCTGTCTTTTTTATTCCTTGCACCTCCTCATTCCACTACTTCTCATTTAAGTATTATTTTATGTATTTCATATGTATGTGTTTTATTTTTGCATTATTCTATGCAAATTGTACAAATGTATAATTCCATGCTTGCTTGTTTTAATTGTTTAATTTGTGCAAGTATTTTTAATATGGAGCTTTTCTCCTCGGGCCTCCACTGAAAACGAGCCCTTTGAGCCCAGTGGACCTCCCCGGTTATCAAACTGGAAATAAATAAATAAAATAAATAAAATGCACTTTGAACCCTAAATGGGCTTTTGACATCTGCTAAGGGTATGGTCATCCTCTATAACTTTATACAGACTGGAGTTGTGTACTACTTTTGTACAAACTACACCACTATGCATTGCATGATGCCTGTTCCACCTCTAGTTTATTGAGGATGTGCTATTTATCATCTCCTCTGAATGCAGGTGATAGGATCTCCACCTGTTCCTTTCTTGGCATTTGATTACACCATGGAAATTCAGAAAGAAAATATTCAGCCACCAAAGGCTGACTTTGGACAGATGCATGCACAATTGACTTTTTTGTTTTATTGATAATAAGTTATAGAACCCTTAGCAAAATATCTACTCTTAGTATGTTAGATGATGTATAGTAAACTAGTAAAGTTCCTGATGCATCCCATAAGTATTTCTGATATAACTGGCTTGCTGCTGTATTCATTCGTATTTAGCATATGCAATTGTGATATCAAAGGTTTCTTTTTTCTGGACATTTTCATTTTGGTTTGCATAGTGGATTAGCAGGTAGGATGACTACTTTTGAAACAGGGGAGATCACAAGGCTGTGGCAATACCAGTTCAAGTGAATAATCAAGGTAAGAAAAGCCATATGTTGGAGGAGGTGGTGATTATTCTTGTCAATAAACCATGCCATTTTATTGAGAATGTGATTCAATAGGAGATCTGTCAGTTTAGAAGTTGTCTATGCTGAAGAACTTCAGTCTTGCACAGTATGGCACAAAGAATGAGGCATTGATACACTGAGGTGGCACAGAAGCGAGGAGGATTCTGTTGGGCTGCAACTGCTGGTAACAGCCTAAAGGATACAGCATCTTTGAAGCTGTTGTTGATGGATGGGACTTTCACCAAATAGAGCAGTGTGACTCAGCAGCTATATTCTACACATGCTTTTAAGGGAACTGTGGAAGATCACCATATCCCGCCACTTGTATTCTGTCTGATGTCAAACAGTTCAGAGGTCACATACAAAGCTGGCTGCTTTGATGCATATGGAACAGGAGAAAGGCCTGTAGCTTTCCCATGCCATTGTGACTTGTGTCTATGAAGTGACAGCCATACATACCTTGTGAGCAGCCTTCTGTAACACATGGCTGAAGGGATGTAATGCCAATTATTATAAGATCATTGAGATACAAGTAGAGTCTCAGTAGTAGTAGGTGGCACTATATGACACAGACCCCATATTATATTAAATGTTTGAAAACATCTTGCCCAAAAATACTTAGACAGTGGCAGCATTCTAAAATAGCATACTACCATCTAAGAATAACTTCCTAAGAGGCCACAGGGCTGCTATGCTTCATGGAGTGTCATATTGTCAGACAGATGATGCTGGATGGGTTACTTCATGGCAGGATTCTACATGTTATCCATAATCACCAAACCTGATTCTGGAGTGCTGCAAAACTTATATAACATGGATTTATATCACATACAAATGTTGTTGGGGAGTTTCGTCCTTGTCTTAAGACACTTTAAAGTGGGAACAGGAGTGCAGTGTGTTGTAGCTGCAGGCTGACCTTTGTAAGCATTCACCCCAACCATAAATGATCCTGTAGAGATGTCCATGATGAAAATCTGCAGTACCTGCTGGTTGAAGTCTACGGTGGGGAGGATGACTATATGATAACAGTTGTGGCACACAGCTGTTATCATATGGCTAACATCTGTGGCAAACAGTCACAATCTATAATACAGGTGTAGCCTTCAAGCCTACTTTAATCTGCATCTTACCATAAGCCTTGGACATTGTTTTCTGCTCACCCTACCCTGACAAGCTAACATACACATCTTCAGTTGTGTATAGTTGTAGCTGTTCTCTCTAGCATTTCCCTTTTGTCATGCTTTGTGTTTTTTTTTTTCAATAGTAATTTCTATTTCCATAGTGCACCAAATACAGACCAGGATAAATCACACAATAGAAATACAATAATGATTACACATAAGTCTCAATACTACTAAGACAAATCTAATGTCTATATACAATATCTACAAAAAGAGCTACTAAACCGATATAATCAAATGAATATCATAACATGTAGATTCAAAATTACCTCATCTAGATAGATTAATGCACAAACTAATGCCATTATGATGTAGTGGGCTTTGTTACACTCTAACCGCCATTTGAGTTGTTTCTATATTAGATCACTTTAGTTAATCCCCTAATATGTGGTCTAAGATAAGTTTCCAAAATTTCTGATAATAAGCTCGATTTTTAGCATTCCTAATAATAAGTTTTTGAGAGGATATATATGATGTTGCCATCTTCTTAAATTCATTTCATGAGAGTATGGTACTATCCAACCAATTTTTGGTTATATATAGCTTGATCAACGAACAAAGGTAATTATAATATGATATCATAACTTAGGGAGTTTCAAGTCAGCGATGCAATGAACAGCAAATTCATATGATAGGGTTGATTTATGATATCCCATTTTTTCTAGTTGCACCTTAAGAGAACCCCAAAAATTCTGGGAATATTTATAAAACCATAGCACGTGCAGGAGGTCAGCTTTAGGAAAAGGACAGCATGTACTTGATTTGTTAGGATCAAATTTGTTCAGGATGGAAGGGGTCTAATATCCGTTATTGCTGATCATTAGTTGTGTATATGTACATTTCCTGAATAGAGATAAGTTAATAGTAGAGTCAATTGCTTTCAGTTTCTGCTCACTTGTAAATATGCAACCCTTTTGGTCCCAGTAGTTAGAATAAAGTAGAGAATTTTCATACCTGATTACACTAATCAGTTTGTATGTATGAGAAAGCACTTTATTCCTACTAGCTAGGCTTCCAGTGATGTCTATCAGCCTGGTTACTTCATTTCTATTTATAGACAAATCTTTGAGAAATGATGGTGTTATCTCCCTAATATGATGTAATATAATAGTGTATTTTTTATTCACTTTAAGAGCTAGTCACAACTGTTGCAATGTTTTATCTTTGTGCTTATATATATATATCCCAAACAGTGAGTTCCTTAATCAGTAGATAGTCCCTTAGGTTTAGCATCTTGTTGTTTATTTTGATGTTTGGATTTAAATGGATAGGTTGGAGGAGGGGTAGTGTCTTTTCTAGTTTCCGGGATTTTATCAACTCCTAGAAGCTTTTTATTATCTTTTTTAAGATGTTATTGATCTTAAGATTCCTACGATTTGCTAGACCTATGTAAGGAAGGGATTTGGGGTTTATATTGCATCTGGATACATGTTGGTGGCAAATTTTGACCCAGATCGGAGACCAGACTCCTGGTTGGACAGAGAAATTGGAGATTAGTGATAGTCTAATGGCACTAGCAATTTTATGGTAAAGCTGAAAGTCGGGTAGATTTAATCTCTCTTTTTCTTTTGGGGAGATAAGTTTTTGATAACTTATTCTTGCTGATTTGGGAAACCATATGAATTTGGAAAGTTCTTTGTTAATTTTCTGAAAGAAATTATTTGAAATGACAGAGACTGATGTATTGAAGTGATATAGTAGTCTTGGTAATATGTGTGTGTGTCTTTTCGCTTTTCCCAGTTAGGGGTCACCACAGCGGAACTCTGGTCCGCTAATGATTAGCAGTAGAGTTTTACATGCTGGCTTGCCGGGCCTAACGCACAACCTTCAATGAAGGAACGCCCATTCACGCATGTCTTCACACAGTAGACGCTTTAACTGAGAATCGAACGGGCAACGTCTAACTGTGAGGCGACAACGCTACGGCAGCACCACCACCGCAGTAGTAGTCTTGGTAATATATTCATTCTAATTGATGCTTGCTTGTATAATTGCTTAGACATCATTGTTAATTTCAGTTGTCTCTGTCTATGTAGGTCCTGAGTGATATTAGTCCATATTTTAATTAGGTTATTTTATATCATGGATAAATGGTTATGTTCAAAAGATACCCTAGATATTTAATAGAATATACCATTTTGTAAGGGGAGTCTGGAAAATAATTTTCTCTATGATTAAGAATATGTGGGGTTTCTTTTGGTTTACCTGATAGTTCAAGACTTTTGAGAATGTATTTACTGATGACACAATTTTCCTTAGGTCTGTGTTTGTGGATTCAAAGTAAATATTCAGATCATCTGCAAATGCAGATATCATTACTTTAGAATTCAAGATTCTAGGAATTGAGTGAAAGGTTCTTTGCGACATATGTAGAAAGATGGGCTCTATGTATAAGTTAAATAGGTAAGGTGAAAGTGGAAAACCCTGTCTTGTTCCATTTGCCAGCTTAATAGGGCTAGATAGGATTTTGTTAATATAAAGGTGAGTTTGTGCTTTGTTGTATAAGGTTTCAATTAGATTGATAAATTCCTTTGGAATATTAAATTTGGATAGGGAATAAAATAGAAACTTCCAGTTTACTCTAGCAAATGCTTTACAAGCATCTAAAACTAGTGCATACCTCGAGTTTTTTTCTTTTTTGATAAGATGGATCATAGAGTCCAGAGTCAAAGTATTCTACCATATATGTCTATTGCACATGAAACCGGATTGTTCTGGAGATATAATGAAAGGCATGATTTTCTTAAGTCTATTCGCTAGAAGTGTGGCCAGAATTTTAATGTCAACATTAATCAAGGAAATCAGTCTATACTTATGAGGGTTTGATCTATCCAGATTGTTTTTAGGAATGAAAATTGTTTTTGAGTTGTTTATATAAAGATCAGTTATACCATTTATCTTAATGTAGTTAAATACTTTCAATAGAATGAGAATGGACAAGAGTTTCTGTATAAATGTTTTATAAAATTCTGCTGTGTACCCATCTGGACTCGGGGCCTTACCTATTTTTAAGTTTTTAATGACCTCACCTACTTCCTGTTGTTCAAATGGGGCTATAAAGAGTGTTGCTTGTTCTTCATTAATCCTAGGAAATGTAAGATTTGTTAAAAATTCCTCAATCTCAAAGCTAGTGCTGTGCTGGGCATTTGTTTCATATATCCCTGTGTAGATTTGTTGGAATATTTCTATAATCTGTACATCTGACTTGAATATTTCATCCCGATATTGAAGTAGAGTTACCCTAGAGGTTTCTTGTCTGTTTTTGATTATTCTCGCCAGAGTTCTAGAGGGAACGTGTGCCCACTCAGAATATTTAGCTATTGATTTTAGTTATTGTAGTGAATAGTTTTCTTGATGTAGGTCAAATAATTATTTTTGTAATTTATTAATTTGTTTCTCTAAATCTGAGCTTTGTGCTATCTGACATTTTCTATCTAGTTCCTTTAGTTTAATAGTTAATGTACTCTCCTTTTCTTTCACTACTTTTTTGTAATAGGAAGATTTTTGGAGTAGTATACCTCTAAGCATCGCTTTACATGCTGCTCATTGAACGTCATATGGAATATCAGAGGACATTATATTTTTGTCTAGTTCTGATAGTATTTCTGTTATTTTCTTCATCACATCCAATTTTGTGAGTAAATTGCTTTTTAAGGACCAGTTACATCTGTTATGTATTGCCATATAAATTTATTTTCAGTGAGATCTGTGAATGGTCTGATAAGAACTTAGGTTCCATAGAATACTTTATTTCCCCTCTTGTTAGTGCCTCTGAAATTAAAAAGAAATTTAATCTCGACCAAGAGTTATGACATTTAGAATAATATGTGCAGATGTTATTTTTATCTATTCTGTCTCCAAAAGAAATAGGATCTAAAAGGTAAAGGTCAGAAATAAGATCAGCTAGTGCAACTGACACTTGGAAATTGTATGCATTAGACTTGGTAGTATGATCAAATACTGGATCTATAACTGCATTCCAGTCCCCTCCTTTTATATGGATGTGATCCAGGAATTTACAAAGCAGATTGTGTATTTCCAAAATAGTTTTGTTGCCCTGAGCACAGGCCGTACACATTCAGAAATAATGTCGGCTTATTGGAAATACGATTTGAGGCTTTGAGATAATACCATGTACCATTAACATCAGATTTATATTCTATGATTGACTCTTTAAATGATTTCTTGATTATAATAGCAACCCCTTTGGAGTTATTCCTATCCCCTGCTGCAATTATAGATTGTATCCACTTCCTATTCATGTCTCCCTCCCAATCCTTCTGCAGCATATGAGTTTCTTGTATGAAGTGAATGTTCACCTCTGATTTAGATATTAGATGCATCAATAGTTTCTTTTTATTTTTGTCTTGTAGACCTCTCACATTCCATGAATTAACTCTCCACATTATCTTTTAGATTCACTCTAGGTATAACCAGTTTAACTTTAGAAACCTTACCTCTATAAGCCGGAGATGCTTTAACAGTTAGTACACTAGATACAGTTCTTAGTTTAGCAGCACTTGGCTCTTTCAATACTAACCCTATGTCATGCTTTGCGTTTTGCTGTAGAGATCCACAGTTGCCACACACTGAGAGCTTGGTTGCCCAATGTTGCATATTTAAGGAGGTTTCATTTTCATACTTACACACTTTGATTTGATTTCACTTATGCGTAAACCATATCTAAGCCTTATGCACTTGAGTTGCCATATTTTGGGAGTTTTTGCTGCTGATACAACACATGTTCAGCTGCCTAAAATCATTTCAGCAGTAGAGCTGCTCCTGTCGCATTAACCTCTATTATTGTTTTCAGTTTTTATGCTTTATCTAATACTCACTCATTTTTGTTTTCATGTGACTTCTGCCAAATCTGTCACATTCAACCACTGTGGGGTATGACAGCAAATAAAAGATGTCCTGAAAATGGTTCTTTCAATTATTTTCAGGAGTATGAAAGCTAGCAGTCTGACACAGTATGTTAAGGTTTGGAATCCTTACACACAGCATGTGAAAAAAGGAGGAATTTGAGTTTCTTGTAAGAATATCCTTAGAGTTAATTGTTGCATACAATGTAAAGATCACAGAAAAGGAAATAAAAAGCATAGTAAAGAAAGCCTACATCAGAAATAGCATCTGACACCGAGAAGTAGAAAGGTAGGAAGCTTTCAAAGTGTCGTTCTCATGTAAACCTCCAGGCAAAGGAGCATGGTGTCTGTAAGACCTAGGTTTCCTGTGGATTTAATACGATTAATCACGCCTCACTTACTGAAGATATAAATAATTATAACAGAAACATGTAAATCACTTGTTTAAAAATACAGTCAATCCATTACAGATCTAAAATTGCCATATGCTATAAAATACCCATTGTTGCATGGGGACAAAGTCCCCCTGAAGCCACTGATGACAGATCTGCTGCCACACCCCTGATCTCTATTCATGTTAACTCTGGTCACACAAACTCAAAGAGAAGTGGAAATTTTAAAATTGAAACAAAAACAAAACTCATATTTCCCCTCTTCTTCAATGTCTCTGTCTGAAAATTGAAGCATAGGTTCATAGGTTCATAAGAGGTTACTAGGCTATTGGCTCTAGGCCCTTTATAAGCCTAGCCATGATATACTCTTGTACCCTAATTGACCAAGTTATATAGCCTATATTTACAGAGTGAGTCTATGATCAGCACTGATTGCCCTTATTCAAGAGGAACACAGGTGACACCCCATGGTCAATGTGCTGTGTCCCATCCAGTTATCTGACTTATGCTTAAATAGGGTCATTGAGGAGATCTGTTTTACGTGAGCTGAGAGTTTGTTCCAGAGGAGTGACAATCTCTGGGAGACATATCTCTGTCTTCAGCATGTCCTGTTAATATTGTAGGCTAGGTTAAGATCCCTAGAGCAAGTGAATCTTGTCCCATTTGACTTTATGGATGTGCAGCATTTCCATTAGCGAAAGGTCCGAGACTGCTCTTTAGGCCAGGCACAAGTTGCCTCTCAGCAGCCTATAAGATACAGAGTACAGTGACAGGGTCTTCAGTCTGTCCATGTAGGTCATTAGTTGAAGGCCCTGAATTTTCTTGGTGAGAAACTTCTGAGATCTTGCCAGCTGCTGCAAGTGTCTGGTGAGGTACATACAGAAGGGACCATTGTACTTTATTAGTGGTCCAATGACAGATGAGTACAGGGGAGCAGTAACATCCTTAGCTCTGGATGTGATTCCCTTACTTATTAGATATGCAATGTAGACATTCTCCCTTACCACTGTGGACACATGACAATCGAAGTTAAGGTTGCTATCAACCTGTGTTCCAAAATCTCTCACCATGGGGTTTGAGCTAAAGGGGATACTGTTAATACTGTAATTTGCATGAACTCCCTCTTTGTCAAAAGGGATGATAATGCATTTTTTGTGTTTAGTTTAAGTCCTTGCCTTTGGCAACAGTCATTTGTCTGTGTAAGCCCTTTATGTGGTATGTCAACATCGTTGGGTGACTCAGTGATTGCATCCATTTTGCTGTCATCAGCTAACTTGGTAAGCCACAGGCTATTTAATTTTACCTGGACTTCTAAGAAATAGATTCCAAACAGTAGGGGACCCAGCACTGATGCTTTTGGTACACCAGTGGCAACTGGTCTGCTGATAGAGATGGAATCCCCAACTTTGACTATATGTGTTCTTTTGTTTAGCCATTTGGTTACCCATCTAGTGACATATGTATTAATTCCCAGCTGGTTGAGCTTTTCAATGATCATTGAGTGGGGAATTGTGTCAAAAGCGTAGCTAAGTCAATATAGGCTGCATGTACTGTTTAGCCTTCAGCGAGAGCATTGGTGACATTCTCAAAGAAGTCCACCAGGTTTAATAAGCGTGATCTATGCTTAGCGAAGTCAAATTGGGCCAGGTCATGAGTTTGAAGGTTACCTATGTCTTTGTTGATAAGGTCTATAATGATTCTCTCCATGACCTTGCAGATAAGGCTGGTAAGGCTTATGGGTCTATAGTTCCCAGGGTCAGTTGATCAACCCCATTTGTGCAAGGGAATTACTGTTGCTCTTTTCTACTCTATTGGGACAAATCCAGAACTGACATTGTGGTTGAAGAACAAAGTGGTTCTGCTAGGTCCTGTTTTAGACCATGTAGTAGGCAGACTGTGATGTTATCTGGTCCCATAGAGGTTGTTATTTTGGCCATGCAAATTGCGGTTATGACCTGCTGTTTGGAGTTACTAGGTAGAGGACTCATGACAGGTATGCTTTGTGGTATGTCTGGTGGGGACAGGGGGGGGAGTTTGTGCCAAATCTGTCTGCTAGCAGGTTGGTGATGTCGTCAGGGTCAGTATGAGTGATACCATCCACTACTAGTTTGGAACAAAGCTGGGCCAACCATTTTAGATTTCTGACATAGCTAAAGAATGCCTTGGTATTATCCTTACCTAGGGATGCTAGTTTAACTTCATAATTGGCTTTAGAGGACTTTACAAGATATCTAATTTGCTTGTTCAAGCTGTGGAGGGTATCCTTCCTCTGCTGAGTCCATTTCTTCTTGTTCTGTGACATTACTTTCTTCCTGTTGTTGTATAAGTTATTTATGCATGATGTCTATCAGGTTCGCTTGTTTTTCTTGTTAGGACCTTGTTTTGATCCATTCAGGTACAGCTGACTCTGCATTTGTATAGATATTTATACAGGGCATTTGTGTACACCTCTGTGTAACAGCCATTCTTGACAGTAGTAACAGGGGGTTTGAAACTATTTATGCCATTGCTTAGGAGACTAAAGCTTGCTTTGGAGAAACTTTTCATTCTTTCTGGTCTTGGGGGGGTCAGGTATGATCATTACTTCTGACAAGACTGATTGATGATCAGTCCTTACCAGGGAGGGCAACACACAGGAGGGATTGCAGAGATCCCCTATCTTGATGAGTATTAAGTCTAGGCTATTCGAGACTGTGGGAGTGCAGGCTATCTGTTACAGAGCATTTGCATTAACAAAGACCAGGAACCTTAAGGCAAGTGTGTTTGTGCTCATGTATGACTCCCAGTCAATGAAAGAATAGTTGAAATCACCCATGTCCAAGGTGTTTGGCTGTATAGTAAGTAACTCAAGTAGGTCCAGCTAGGCAGAGTGGTCCTTGTGGTTCATGGTGGGAGACCTATAGCTAGCAGTGATATGGAAGGGGGTTTTACCTACAGTTAATTGGACTTGGAGTAGCTCTAAGGAGTCATACTGTTTGACTAGTCTTGAAGTGTGTTTGTCTTTAAGGAAGATGGCTACACCTCAGCCTTTGGTTCTTTCATGCTCGTTTTGAGGTATGAAAGTATGGAAGACATTGTAGCCTTGCATGGTTGGGTTGCTCTCTGTGGCCTTGAACCATGTCTCTGTGACTGCACAGACATCTGCATCTTCCAAGGTAAGGAGTGCTTCCAATGAGTGTAATTTCCAATTTAGACTCCTAGCATTAAGCAGCATAACCTTGAATTTCTCTCTAGTAGAATTTTCTTTTACGTCAGGAATTTTGTTGTTATGGCATTGCCTAAAAAAGGCACTATGGGGGAGGCAAGTACCTCTGCCAGTAACCGAAAGCCAAAAGGCAACAGGTGAAGACCATCTTGGGCAGAGCAGTGTGGTCTGTCAAACATATCTTCCCAGGCTGGCAGATACTATATCCCTCTAGAGTGACACCAGAAGCTAAGTGAATTGTTGAAGTGAATCATTTTTGTTTATATTGAGGAATTGTTCTGCATGGCAGTAGAATGCTGCTTAGGGCTACGGACATACATGCCTGGGGCACAATCTGAGAGTTCAGTCATGTTTTTCTTCATATAGTCCAATGAGGTACATCTCAAGTCATTCTCTCCAACATGGACTATGACAGAGTCATAACAGTATTTGTTACTGAGAGACTTGAGTGCATGTGTGATCTGATGGATCCCGGCACCTGACAGGCAGCTGACCATGACCTCTTTGTACAGCCTGATGAAAGGGACATCTGTCCATCTCATTATGGAGTCGCCTATGACCAAGACATTTGGTTTTGAGGTGTTTTGCCTTAGGAGCTTATTGGCTGAGACATTGTTGTGTGTATTATTACATGTAGTGCATTCTGTAGGGTCTGCAGTGTGTGCAGTAGGTTTGCACTTCAGAGGTCTCTGATCTTTAGGTAGGCTTCTAGCGAGTTCCTCTGTGTATGTAGGTTTATGCGTTGTGAGCTTGTTATGTACAAGAGGTGAAGTGTGCGTGCTGACAACCTGCTTGATATCTGGTTTGTTATGTGAAAGAATTGATTCCAAATTCATAGCATAGATACATCTCTCACATGGTGTATTTGTTTAGGAATAATCAGTTGTCAGTACACATGTGGCAATTGCTATATTGCCGCAGGATGGCCATGTCAATCAGGCTGGCTGGAGAAATGGTGGGAAACTGCCAGTCCATTATGGCAGGTACATACTATAGTAACTCATGGGGAGTGGGCTAGATGGACCAGGTTTTGCTGTAATACTAGCAAAAAGTGGCTATTCTATGCAGTGCTAGGGATAGAAACTGCATCAGTGCTTTACAATGCATAACTGAGTTTCTTGGAGGGCAGCAGTGCACAACTGTGTTGTGCTCTAGCAAATATCCAGGGAAAAGTGTCTTTCTAGGTATTTGCATCTATTCAAAGCTATACATAGCTGTGCTAATCCCCACTGCATAATGCACAGCTATGGGCAAACACGAGGCTTAAATACAAAGTGAAGTTGAACTTTTTAAAACAAGATAATCAATGGGAAAGCCCAAGACTGAGCCTTATTCCAGCAATCCCCACTCAGATGGGTCCTAGGCTGCACGCTTCTACCACAAGGATAGAGGGGGGGAGGCATCTTAATATAAGATGTCTGGTTTTAGTGCTCAAGTGATACCAAACAGTCTAGATTCTGCAATTCTGAATATAGCCTGTGCTATAAAATGCAGAGGTACTAGAAATGCAAAGTACAGAAAATCACAGTCATAACAGCAAAAAAATATAAACAGTTAAAGAAGCAGCAATTCAGTAGAATACAGTTCTCAAATTGCAATGCAGGCATCAAATATACTTTTTCCACATATTTCAATGGATGCCTTGGAGTTAGCTCTGATTCACTCCAGATCTCTTGTTAAAGTCACCATTCTGAGCAGCTACAGTAAACTGAGAGCAAACCTGCACAAATACAATGCTTAAATACAGGCAAAGTTAAATTACATTAAAACAAAATAACAACTGGGAAAGCCTAAGACTGAGCCTTATTCCAGCAATCCCCAACTCGCATGAATTCTAGGCTGCAAACTTCTGCCACAAGGGTACAGAGAGGGAGCTTTCTTAAGGTAATATGGCTGGATTTAGTGCTCAATTGATACCAAACAGTTTAGATTCAGCAAGTCTGAATCTAGCCTATGTTATAAAATGCAGAAGTACTAGAAATTCAAAGTGCAAAAAAATCACAGTCACAACAGCAAAAAACTGTTAAAATAGCAATTCAGTAGACTACCATTCTCAAATTCCAATGTAGACTTTAAAAATGTGTATTTTTCCACAGATTTCAATGGATGGCTTGGATTTAGTTCTGATTCACTCCAGATCTCTGGCTAAAGTCAACAGTCTCTGAGCAGCTCCAATAAACTGAGTGCAAACTCACACAAACACAATGCTTAAATACAAGTAAAGTTAAATGATTTTAAAAAAGTAACCAAAGGGAAATCCCAAGATTGAGCCTTATTCCAGCAATCCCCAACTAAGATTGGTCCATGACTGCACTCTTCTGCCACAAGGGTGCAGAGGGACCTTTTTAATGTAAGATGGTTGGTTTTAGTGCACAAATGATACCAAACAGTCTCGATTCATCTACCCTGAATCTAGCCTAAGCTATAAAATGCAGAGGTGCTAGAAATTCAAAGTGCAGAAAATCACAGTCACAATAGCAAAAAGCAGTTTAAATAAAGCAGCAATTTAGCAGAATACTGCCACAAGAGTCTAGACCACAAACTTTCTTAGCATAACATAACTGGTCTAGAACCCAAGTACTTAAACCAGAAGAAAGACACTTAGAATAACAGCCAAAATATGCCTTCACCAGCAATTGCAGCTTAGATGGGTGTAGGCTACACTCTCCTGCAGCAAAGGTCTAGACCACACACTTTCCTAATGTAAAATAACTGGTCTGGAGCCCAAGTGCTTAAATGAGAAATAAGACACTTTCAGAATAACAGACATAATAAGCCTTCAACCAGCAGTTCCCAGGTTAGGAGGCTGTAGGCTATCTTCTCCTAGCAAAATAGTTTAGACCACAAATGTTCCTAATGTAAAATAACTGGCTTGGAACCAAAGTGCCAGAAGAGTTTAGATCACAAATCTTCCTAATGTAAAATAACTGGTTTGAAACCTAAGTGCCTAAACCAGAACAAAGACACTTAGAACAACAGCCACAATAAGCTTCTCCAGCAATTCCCATCTCAGAAGAGCAGAGGCTACCTTCCCCTCCCACAAGACATTCTTAACGTAAAATAACTTGCCTGAAGCCCAAGTGCTCAAACCAAAACTAAGAGGTTTAGAATAACAATTACAATTTAATCAGGCTACTAATAAGCAATAATAAATGCAGCAGAATAAATAAATTGAACACATTTAAGAACAAGCAGCAAAAGCAAAATAAAGTAGGAAGAAACACAAATACAGCAAAAGTAGCTGAATAAAGTGATTTTTTTAAAGTTAAGTGGGAAGGGAGGAAACAAAAGATAATACAGGGTTAACAAACTAAGGGGGCAGGACTTCCAACTGATTTCTCCTTACTCAGTAGAATGAGCTGATGAGATAGGACTGGAAAAAGTGTCCAAAATCAGATGTATATTAGCGGCAGTCAACTTAAAAGCCATCAAATTTAAGAATACAACAACACTTGGGTGAGTGGTTTGGTGGGATAAATAAAATGCAGACAGAAATCATCAATATTCAGGCAGAGTACAGAAGGCAAGCCAAACAAGCACTCCAACTGAATATAGTTGGCTCCAAATAATTCAAGATAATTGAAGAATGCTATTTCTCAGATTATCCACCAATTAGCTGATGTCATTTACTGTTTGCAGAGGAATTATTTGCTAACTTTTATGAATGTCCCTAGCCAAGACCTCTTAAAACTGCAACAGAACAGAAAACGTGAAACAAAGCAAATGTAGTATAAGAAAATGATAAAAAATAGATGTAACTAAACCTTAAATGAAAAACTGCAGTCCAAAATTAAATGCAGACAGAGATAAGCAATATTCAGGCAGAGTACAGCAAGCAAGCCAAACAAGTACTCTAGCTAAATAAAGCATAGCATCTTCAAGAAATCTATTTAGGTAGTAAAAAGACTGCCAACATAAACATTCCATCCATTGGCTACAAACTTTTTGTGGCACAATAACAAGCCACAACTTCAACAGTACTGGCTCTGTTTCTGCTTAACAAATTGAAACTTCATCTTATTCAACATTATATTTCTGCATAACATGCAGATGAACAGCCACACACATATATACAACCTGCACACTCAAGAAGTTTTACTTATCACTTTGGAGTTGTGTTGTCAAGGCAGTTAATATTTAAACATATTGTGTAACTTACGAATATTAGTACAAGTGCATGGATCCCACTATTCCTGCCATAGTGCATGTTAATGTTACTCTAAATTCTGCACCAATCATTCCAGGAAGAAGCTGTTCACATCACCCTAATGCAAGACTACTTTAGGACTTTTTTCAGATTTAAACATGCTAGCTTAAAATGTTTTGCTTTTTGTTTAAAATGTGTAAATATTTATGCTATCATAAATTCCAGCTGCATATTGTTTGTAAACATGTTTGTGCTGTATGTAATACTTTGTGGAACTTCTCCCCAGGCCTCTGCTGAAAAAAGGGCACAAGCTCAGTCAGACATTCCCTGTCAAAAAATAACAAATGAAATAAATAAATATGCTTTAACATAAGGTGGATTATTTTTTTCCTTTGGCAGTACCAGCGTTTTCTTTCTGTATTAACAGAGCCAAATCACACGATACTTATTTCTTTGGTACTACAAAATGTTTCATGCAGGCTGAATAATATGTGCCTTCCACCTCAGGTGTCCAGGTTGTATTTATGGCCAATAACAGTGTTTTATCACATATAGCATCCCACATATGGAACTGCTAGGCCATGAACTCAAATGCCCCATTCTTTAGCAGATTCAATAATTTAATTAAATGTATGCATAACATTGGGGCATATTAAAATTATTGCAGACATACATTAGGCTGGAAATGAATTCAGATCTGCAGATATATTCTTTTAAATGAGCCACAATGAAAACATAACGGAATTTTCGAATGTGATTTTAATTCAAAAGCATGGTTTCAAATATTCCTTTTGGTTCTATGAGCCCAAACAGAATCCATTGTTCTTCATAATACAATTGTTTCGAAGTATCTACTTTTATTTCATGCAACCACTATATAACACTCTGAGCTCTTTCCTTCATGTTCATGTACTTACTGCATCTCCTCCACTCTTCTCTGATGAATTCTGTGAAGAATCAAGATTCAGCAATACTGACCTAACATGATTTCTGCTGGATCTAATGGGGAGTGATTTGTAACTTTACACACCTGCCCTTTTATGAAATTCTTACTCGTCCAGAACATCCTACAAAACAGCACTAGACATGCTTCTCCCATTAAAGAAAGGATCATAATTCCTAAACATTTTATAAAATTTCTGACACTTAGATCAATGAACATAAGCATATTACCTATTTGAAACAGAGAAACAAGCAAATATGTTTGTCAATGTTAAGCTGTTCTGATAGGGCACAGAAAGTGCTAAGTTACGTTCTATTCAACATAAAGTTTTTATTTATTCTTCATGTTCATCGATTTCTCCCTTCACTTCATTTTCATATTCACACCACTCACAACCACCATTTATGTCTGGTCTCCTATTTAGAATCCATTATCTTGTTTTTCTAGTTTTTTGCTGTTAGTTTTTAAATGGTCTATTGCAAAATACAACTAAATCCAGAAAGGTTATTGTGAGGAGTAAACCTGGTGTATACCTTGCAGTAGCCATTTCTGATACAGAAACTGCCCTATCACTGCATTGTACTACTGCATTGTACTGCTTTGTGGTGCAGCTCTGCAGTGAGCTGTCTTTGTGGCCTACCACAAAGGCTAATGAGGCATCCTGGAAGGAGTAGATATATGCTCTCCCCTCCTGCAAATGTCCATAGTAAGGCATTTACGCTTGCAAGCATTTCTGAGAATTAATCTGCTGCACATGTCACATTGGAAACGTGTTAATGAACTTGGCCAACACCATGCCTTCACATGATAGTGTTAGAAGTAAATGTCAGAGAGTTTAGCAGACAGTCAGTGTTGATGTGCGTGTATTTGCTCATTTGTATTTCTGTGGCTGCATGTTTGCGTATCTCTCTCTCTCTCTGTATATATATATATATATATATATATATATATCTATATATATATATATATATATATATATATATATATATATATATATATATACTGTATATACTGTATATGTATTTATATATATATATATGTATGTAAAGCTGGGAGGATCACTAGATGATGCCAGAGAGAATTTTGAAGCTATTAGTTACTCAATTAAAAAAAATAGTACAGCAACAGGTATAGATAGCAGCACGATACACAGAAAGAAGAATGCAACTGTAATTTCTGTCATTATTGACTGACTGTAATCATCTGTGATGTTCAAGGAAAAATCAGGGAAAGGTAAGAGGTATGTCCATTTGTGTGTGTGTGTGTGTGTGTGTGTGTGTGTGTGTGTGTGTGTGTGTGTGTGTGTGTGTGTGTGTGTGTGTGTGTGTGTGTGTGTGTGTGTGTGTGTGTGTGTGTGTGTGTGTGTGTGTCTGACAATGAAGGATGGGGGTGCCTGAGCTAATCTCATGCATAGGTTGGCTATGGGAACTATTGCAGGAAAGTTATAATTTGTACTTGGGGTAGGTTAATGGTGATTCAGAGACATGCAAATTAGCCAATATTGAGCTCTTTTTTATTGTAGCTAACATGTCTTTGAATTAAAATTTATGGTATCTGGAAAACAGCCCCTTTTGTCCGCATCTCTTAAGACCTGCAGTGATGCTCTTTCTGTATCCCCGCTAGTATTTAAATTGATACTTTTGAAATATGTACTAGATTTTAGTTTTACATTTTGCACTTAATCTGAATTTGTGTCAAATGACTATGTGTGGACACATAAACATGGACAAAGATATGGACATAGATGCCCAAACTTTCAAACATACCCCCCTCAACCCACAAAAAATATCTTCTCATTCTAGTTGCCATCCAGGAATCTAATCTGAAACACATTTGTAGAAGAGAAATTTCTGTATGAATATGACTTTTAGTAATTCATGCTCACAGTACAGCAAATTTCCTTTGCCACTGTATTACCTTAAAGGAAAATTTGAACAAAGTAGCATATGGCTTTGATCAATGAACTAAATAAACTTGGATAAAGTAATTTGCCCTTTCTCTTCAGCATGGATAATTTACAGATCATAGTTGAAAGAAAAGCCTGTTATTTATATTATATTCAATGTATTCTCAAATTCCTTCATGATTTATGACTCATCAGCCTGAACAGCAGTTTCTTGCATTTGCATCTCATTCATAAGTAAGAGTAACTTCTGTCAGACATCTGATGTTAAAAAGCATGTCACAGTGCCAACTTTTGCCGGTTCTATTCTCTGGGAAGTTTTAATGTTTATTGCTTAAGGAATTTCAATATAGGTATATAGAACAAACATATGAAAGGAAAATATTCAAAACTAAAAATGGTTCTTTCTTGGAATTTTCTTCTTCTGTATACCTATAACTGATTACTTGTTTCCACTGCTAGAAAAAATGTTTTGTCTGCTTCATAATTAGATACTGAGTCAATTTTCCCAGACGGAATGAATTTGCTTTTCAAATCAAGAAATAGTGATCTACTGCAGCAGACAGATATAGAAAGCTGAAGCACGTGTTCATCACAATGCTGAAAATGGTGTGCATAACACATCAGTCACCAGGTCTGGCAATCAAGAATAAAACAAGTAGCACAGATGTTGTAAAATGTCTGTGTTTCATAAAACTGACAAGATATGGAAGATACTTTTACACAGGAAGATTCAAGTGTGGACTCAGATGCAAATAACATAGTGAAGTAACTGAAAAAGCTAACATCTCACTTAATGGATAATCACTTTTTATTACTATTGCCCTCCTGCCAAAGATCAAAAGGCACTCATAACAAAGTCAATCATACAGAAGTTTACTTCATACAGATTAAAGGAGGACATTTTACAAACTGGTAATGAGGGTGGCTATATTAATGTACTAAAAGTCTTTTATCTCTGCTTTACCCTGGATTTCTTTTGGAAACCATTTTAGCGAAAGCAAGACCAAAATGCATATCTAAGGTATTACTGGTGGTTTACATTTGGTCATGAAATAAGTTTAAACAAAGGCTGGACCAGAAGCAGCTGTTTTACATATTATAAGGTGACCTAACCGCATCTATACTTTAGCACTTCACATGTTTGCTTGAAGAGGAACATGAATCAATAAATGGCACAAAATGTTTGCATAATAAGACCTCCACAAATCATAGAGAAGGTCCGGTATGTGGCAGCATTTGCTGTGGTGAATGAAATTAGGACACACTGATGTCATCTTATTTTCCCTTGATTAACTGTTCTGCCTTCATTTTATTCAGCATGATTCTATGCATTCTAGCAATATCTACATATAAAAGAAACTGCAACCATAGCTCTCAACTGTCTAGATTTTCACAGAATGTCCAGATTTTTGCCTCATATTTTTGGAGTCTTCTTCATAAAATGTATAGTTTTATGGCAAATGACTGGGGATTGTTGTCACTATATAATAAAATACATTTGTGTTTCAGACTTCATATCTTTCAGAAAAATGCATGCTAAGACACGCTCTATTATTCTAGAAACTGTCTAAGTTGCTAGCAGCAATATTTAAAATATGTCCCTGTTTTTGTGCCTTTGCCTCCCAATATGAAAGTTTTTGTCCAGATTTCTTGCACTGAGGTTGAGAGGTATGAAATGCATTGTTTAAATCCCATGACCCTTTACATGATTACTGCATGAATAATCAAAAGATTTGGTGCTATAAATAAAGTGATCTATGACCTATAAATTCTAATTTGTAATTGTAAAGTACAACTCTAGGTAGATTATAGCAATGGCATTTCCCCTAAAGTCTCCACTTATATTTTATGTTAATCGGATTTTGATAATTAGCATAACGATTAATAGTTTAGAGTATAGTTTACTCTAAGACATCACTTTATCCATCTATTTTGTTATTTAGTTCTTTTTAGACATGAACTGATGTGGTGGTGCTGCGGTAGCGTTGTCGCTTCACAGTAAGACGTTGTCCTGTTCGATTCTCAGCTAGAGCGTCTTCTGTGTACAGACATACGTGAATGGGTGTATCTTTGTTGAAGGTTGCACGTTAGGGCTGGCAACTCGGCACGTAAAAATCTACTGCCAATCATTAGCGGACCAGAATTCCGCTGTGGCGACCCCTAACCGAGAAAAGCCAAAAGACACAACAGTTCTTTTTAGACATGAAGTCATATATTTCCTTTTCTCCTTTTTGCCTGATTAAATCAGGATAATTGATACTGCATCCACTGTAATGA